>NC_051240.1:2517500-2785000 GCF_015220715.1 Pygocentrus nattereri
GCTAGGTTAGCTGTGTTATTAGCATCGCTGGCTAACGACTAACCACCTCCCCGCCTCTGGCGGCCTACTAAAGCCGCAATCTGCGTGTTTTCAACAAACAACACTCATTTAAATCGCGATTACTGAGTTTTATATTCTTACGTTTATATTCAGCCATTAATCGTTTTAAAGCAGTTCCAGCCATCGCGGCCTGTTTACTCTCCACCGGCCTGAAGCTGCAGAGACTGCGCTCACAGGCAGAGGGCGCCACCGCCACTGAGAACACCACCGACATCTGAAGCGCAGCTCACTAAAGTGCACTGCGCCCTCTGCTGTTCATCTATGGCTCACTTGGAAAATAAAGCGTCCAGTGTTCTTTAGACTAAACGGAACGGTTCTAGCTAGAACTGTGTATTCTCTAAAGAACCATAGTCATGCTTAACTGGTGAAATGGTTCTACAGATTGATGGAAGGTTCTATATAGCACCAAAAAGGGTTCTGGTATATAGAAACATATACAACACATTCTCCATTAATCAGAATTTTTAAAAATAGTTAAGCATACAATGGCTCTACATGTAACTCATGGTTCTAAATAGAATTATGCCCTTTATTAAAGAACCCTTGCAGAACCATCTTATTTAAGTGTGCTTTAGTGGACTGTCACGAGTGGGTTTTTTATGCTTAAGTAGCTGACTAAGCATGACTACAGCACAAATATAGACATTTAATTCTCTATCCAGAAACCATCAGTGAACCTACAGGTGTCTTCTGAGGTTTATACGGAATGTTGATGGTAAAATAACGGAAAATCAGAAACAGTAAGTTTTCTTTGGGCACTACAGACCACTGCAGTCATGTCGTCGTTTTGTAGTCGTTGCCATGCCCGTATTAGGAACTCCGGGTCTAAGCTTCATTTCTCTGTGGCCAAAACGAACAGGGCTTTCGAAAAACCGGCTCTATCGCACCCTGTGTTAAGAAACAATGTCCAGAACCCGATACGTTTTGTCCTGTGAACATTCTTCTCTCGCATATCACTGGATCCTCTGAATTACGAGGACGTTAAAAAGTTAAAATATGAATATTGCTACATGTGAGCTCAAGCTACTGCGCGCTGAATTCACGTCATTAGACTGGCAGCCTCCTTCAGCAGGCTTTGGCAGTAAACACTTCCATGTTCAGACTGACAGCAGCTGAAAAGAAGTCAGAGCAAAATCAGGTTTACCTGCAGTTCTCTGTTTTTCGTCTGATGCTCACTGAAACACGATCGGTCTTAGATCTTTCCTTTTAGCTCCATTTGAAAAGATCTACAAACGTAGGTTAGGTTACATTCACTCGGCCTAATCCAGTAAGGCTCAGTTTAATATCACTGCTCACAGCTGATAAACTGATTTAGGCGGTCATAATGTCCTAATTATTATTTTAATGCTGGTAAAATTTTTCTGAGGACGTTTTCTCAGGACATTCGCCAGCTTTTTGTTTTACTTTTCAAGATGGTTGGGCCATTTAAGGTGGAACGGGGAAGGTCGAACAAGCAGCCGGCGAAAAAGAAGCTGACATCAGCTATCAGGAATGATATGGGGAGGTTTCACGGTTAGGTTAACGTTTAATAGCCGAGTGACACTGACTTATTTTTGCTGTTTCACTGAACTGGTCGGTATTTTGTCTTGCTTGCTAATATTTGTGAATATTCAAAGAAGAAGCTGTGAAAAATGAAGCTAAATAGAGCCTCGTAGTTTTAACATGGCTAGTATTTTTGATGAGTTTTAGCCTATCAAAATATCCCACCCAGAGTTTTTATTTTACGGCTGGACCCGTGAATGTGCCCTACAGTAAAACAATTCGATAAGATAGCACAGCTCGTCTGAGCACCGGCTCAGCCAGCCTTAGTCTCGTGTAGCTTAGTGACGTCAAATGGATGCGCAGTAGCTTTAGCCCTCCTGTAGCAATATTAGTATTATAGCTCTTTACGACCTCGTAATTCAGAGGATCCAGTGGTATTCGGGAGAAAAATGTACACAAGATAAAACACATCGGGTACTGAACATTTTTGTGGGAGCGATAGAGGTGAAAACCCTATTAAGGGGCCCTTATTAGTCCCACAACAGGGAAATTTCACCTCCGCATTTAACCCATCTGTGAAGTGAAACACCACATACACACTAGTGAATGCACACACACAAGGGGGCAGTGAGCACACTTGCCCAGAGCGGTGGGCAGCCCAATCCACAGCACCCGGGGGTTAGGTGTCTTGCTCAAGGACACCTCAGTCATGGACCGTCGGCTCTGGGGATCAAACCGGCGACCTTCCAGTCACAGGGCCAGTTCCCTAACCTCCAGCCCACGACTGCCCCAATTGAGTACTGCCCTATTCATTCTGGCCATAGAGAAATAGAGCTTAGACCCGGAGTTCCTAATATGGGCATAAGGAGGACTACAGAATGACGCACGACTACAGGGGTCTGTTTTGCCTCACAGCAATTGAATGGATTTTAAGTTCTCAAAACTATCGTAAAACAACGTCTCGGACATCAGGCAGGTTATTCATAACCATGTCATGTAAGAACTTTCTGTGATAAGCTTTTAGAGGTAGACGCCAGGTTCCTATCACCACCACCGTGAGATATACATACCATAGATATATCTATGGCCCTGTATATGATAGTAGTGCAGTGATATCTATGGTACCTTCGCTGCCTTGCGCGCCCTCTGCTGGACACTGCGACACTAACAGCACCGCCTCCATGGCGACGGTTACAGAGTTAAAGTGCGGTGAGTTTTACTTAAATATTTACTAATCAAACACCACCTGAATAATAATTACTCATGAATTAGCTGCTTTATGAGTTGGAAGCGCTTGACAGAAGCTGTGACGTTTTCCAAATGATTTTTTAAAGCGGAGAGTGGAGTGTAGCGTTAGCTTTAGCACCCTGAGCTAATGTTGCTGTTGAAGCTGCAGAAACACGAAACTGATTTCTCTGCTGGAGTTTTTATCCCCTCATTCTTGGGGTTTTTCGGGTCAGTTTCATGCTTTTTTTGGATGTTAAGGAGATGTTAGAGACATACACAAATGCTTGGCTGGTTTATTTTAGTTTCAGCCAAATTTCTGAATCTTACATTACTGAATAGACGCAGTGTACACATCAGTTTCAGAAGATGCCTGGTTTAAAACAAACTCTGAGATCTCTCACAGACTTATTTTCACAATTTGGCATCTTCAGTCTAACAGAAAATGTCATTTTTCGCTATATAACCTTCACTGACGAGGTTTATCCAGTCGTCCAGTGTGGGGGGATCAGGACTCGGCCAGCGGCTCATTACAGCTTTTTTACTCACAGTTAATAAAACGATTCATGAATATTTGTGATTTTGGTACGTCAAAATTGACTACATCCAGGAGAAAAACTCACACTAAACTGTTTTATTAGCATTAATACTGTCTGAAATGTTCAAACGGAGACACTGAACCATTTCCTCCACCTGAAACCAGTAATAAATCAGCTCCCCCAGATAGGTTTAAAATTAAAACGATTCTTCCCAAGATAAAGTAAAAATGTATAAACTGCACAGGTAAGTAGAATGAATCTGATCAAAAATGGAGAGAGATTTTTTTTGCTTATATTGGGGTTTATTTGCACATTTGAGTAGAGAATGATGGTTTGTGTTTCTCCTGTTGGAGAAGAGTTTTAACCATTAACCATCGCTCCACCTGTTTTTCCCCGTTTTGTATTGTAATGTTTTATACTAAGGCTGTTTGCTATCCGGCGTCAACCAAAGGAGTATGGGCTCCCTTTTTGAGTCTTGGTCCATCTCGAGGTTTCTTCTTCTTGCTCTTAGGGAGTTTTTCCTTGCCACTGTTGCCTTTGGCTTGCTTGGACCCAAATGTTTCTGTAAAGCTGCTTTCTGACATGTGTTGTAAAAAAGAGCTGTATAAATAGACTTTGAACTTTTTTTTTCCAACCTGTATTGTGAATAAAGAGCTCTGCTGTGTTCTTCTGCAGCGCTGCGGGAGGCGCTAGAGTCTCGAGGCGTTTTGGGGCAGCTGAAGGCTCGGATTAGGGCTGAGGTGTTTCGGGCGCTGGACGATCAGAGCGAAACTCGACCCCCACTTACCCACCAGAACCTGCTGATTAATGAGCTGATCAGAGAATATCTGGAGTTCAACAAGTATCGATACACGGCGTCAGTTCTGACCGCAGGTGAGCCGACAGGACCAGGTTTAGCTCAGTTTGACCAGCAAACCTGAAACAGCACGTTTCACACAGCATGATCCGAACCACAGCTTTCTCTCCTGGCATGCTGAGATTCTGAACTGATGGCCAATACTGAGCACTGATCTCAGTTAACAATAATAATAATAATGATCTTTATTTATAGAGCACTCTTCATAGCAGTGGCAGCTAGAAGTGCTTTACAGACAGCCAATAAAGCTTAACAGTAACAGAAGAAGCTAAGTATGAATTTAAAATGATATAAGACAAAAACACAGATCAGATTGAACAGATAAACACCAGAGACACAGAGTTTTAATGAAGCGCTGAGTCTCTCCATGTTTTCTGTATTTTATGGAAGGTGTTTACAGAAGGTCAGTATCTGCAGATCAAAGATCATAAACAGACAGACCTTCAGGAGCTTTAGGGTCATTTAGAGCTTTAAAACCAGCAGCAGAGCTTTAAAACCAGCAGCAGAGCTTTAAAATCTTTCCTAAAAATCTCCAGTGGATCACTAAGGATCCATAATGATAATATATCATCATATCGCTCAGCTGTGGTTCTCACTGCTGTTCCCTCTGCTCTGAAGACGGTTCCACTACAGGTGATGAAACAGAACCAACTTTACTCTTTGCTTTGTAGCAGAGCTTAACAGTTGAATACAGTTGAAAAAATACAGCGTATTTTAATGCATTACATTTAATTCACTAAATGTGGTTTATTAAAGACAGTATATTGAACAGTGCATTAAATAGAGAGTGTTTGTTTTTCTCATGTTGACTGTGTGTCAGAATCTGGTCAGCCTGAAGCTCACCTGGACCGTCAGTTTCTGGCAAGTGAGCTGAATGTTGTAGAAGATCCGGGTGCCAGAGCTGTGTAAGTGATTCAGACTATATTTAGTTCTGTTAAACTGTAAACACATTCAGTTATAAGTTACTGCAGGAGGCCGACCTCATGACTATTTCACTATGATTCTTTATGGTACAATTCACAATCATTTTCAGAGCGACTCTATTGGGTAATTTGTGAAAACGCGCTGAATATACACAGCGTTCCAAATTATTATGCAAATTTTATTTTTCCCTGATTTTCCTAAATGGTCGATGCAAATGAGTCAGTATTATAAGTCATCACCTGTTAGAGTATAAATTGAATTTTGTTGACTAAACCTCCCAATGATGACAGTATATTCTTCAAAAATTAAAAAAAAACAAAATGCACTGTTCCAAATTATTATGCACAGCAGAGTTTCAAAACATTTTATACGTTGTAAAGAACTGAAAATGGCCTTTTGTTGAATTTGCAGCATTAGATCACATTCACTGAAATCAAAAGCTATTTCAGTCAAAAACATCCTAACAGGCCAAGTTACACGTTAACATAGGAACCATTCTTTGATATCACCTTCACAATTCTTGGATCCATTGAACTTGAGTTTTTGGAGAGTTTCTGCTTGAATTTCTTTGCATGATGTCAGAATAGCCTCCCAGAGCTGCTGTTTTGATGTGAACTGCCTCCCACCCTCATAGATCTTTTGCTTGATGATACTCCAAAGGTTCTCTATAGGGTTGAGGTCAGAGGAAGATGGTGGCCACACCATGAGTTTCTCTCCTTTTATGCCCATAGCAGCCAATGACACAGAGGTATTCTTTGCAGCATGAGATGGTGCATTGTCATGCATGAAGATGATTTTGCTCCGGAAGGCACGGTTCTTCTTTTTGTGCCATGGAAGAAAGTGGTCAGTCAGAAACTATATATACTTTGCCGAGGTCATTTTCACACCTTCAGGGACCCTAAAGGGGCCTACCAGCTCTCTCCCCATGATTCCGAACCCAAAACATGACACCGCCACCTCCTTGCTGACATCACAGCCTTGTTGGGACATGGTGGCCATCCACCAACCATCCACTACTCCATCCATCTGGACCATCCAGGGTTGCACAACACTAATCAGTAAACAAGACTGTTTGGAAATTAGTCTTCATGTATGTCTGGGCCACTGCAACCGGTTCTGCTTGTGAGCACTGGTTAGGGGTGGCCAAATAGGTTTAGGCACCACAGCAAGCCTTTGAAGGATCCTACACCTTCAGGTTCATGGGACTCCAGAGGCACCAGCAGCTTCAAATACCTGTTTGCTGGTTTGTAATGGCATTTTAGCAGCTGCTCTCTTAATCCGATGAACTTGCCTGGCAGAAACCTTCCTCATTCTGCCTTTATCTGCAGGAACCCGTCTTCATCATCACCGAATCAGCCACAAATCTCTTCACAGTGCGATGATCACGCTTAGGTTTTCGTGAAATATCTAATGTTTTCATACCTTGTCCAAGGCATTGCACTATTTGACGCTTTTTGGCAGCAGAGAGATCCTTTTTCTTTCCCATGTTGCTTTTCCCATGTTGGCCTGCTTAATAATGTGGAACATCCTTCTTAAGTAGTTTTCCTTTAATTGGGCTCACCTGGCAAACTAATTATCACAGGTGTCTGAGATTGATTTCAGTGATCCAAAGGGCCCTGAGACACAATACCATCCATGAGTTAATATTGAGAAACAAAAAAATGAATCTTTGACACTTCAATCCAATTTGCATAATAATTTGGAACGTGGTGTAAATAAAGCAGCTGTTCACACAGCACTGAAACACAGACATTAACAACTGTCTATGTAGTTGGACTGTTACCTTTTGAAAATAGTCTAAATATTGTCTTGACTAAAATGTAAATGTGTCATTTATTAGGTATTATATGTATTATAGGTATTATAATGATTGCTTGTAAAGCAGCATTCAGTGTTAAACCAGGGAGGTTTTGCGAGCATCTTAGTGATTCACTTCTAACAGAGTATATATCTAAAACCTGGGTTCTGTATTTCAGCTTTTCAGCTTGGATGTGTGTTTGAGTTCTTCTGATGGTGGATTACTGTTTTAGATCAGTTCTGCTGTACAGAACCAGATTCAACTCATTCAATGTGTTTTAATTGGTTTTGTGTGTGTGTGTGTGTGTGTGTGTGTGTGTGTGTGTGTGTGTGTGTTTCAGTCCTCTGCTGTATGGCCTGCTCTCACACTTCCTCAGCAGTAGAGATGGAGGAACATTTTTAATCAGAAACCCCCTGGACCCCCACCAGCCAGTCAACAGAGAGCAGGACAGTTTATAAACCCTCAGGTTAACCAGAACCATCACAGCTTTGAATCTCCTGCCTGTTTGATCCTCAGTAATGAAGAAAATTTCCTAATGAATAAAACTTCCTGCGGGTATTCTAGACCAGGAGAACGTCACCTGACCAGCTTTCAGTGATGAATGTTTACATGCTGAAGTGGCCAAAATTCCATTTGAGGAATTACTAGTTAATTTGTCGTGTCTCTGTGTTTTAGAGCTGATGGAGTCTCTCTGAGATTAGAATCACTGTTGATTAATGTGTAAATAATAATATGTTGTTTTTTTAATCCTTTTTTTTTTTTTTTACTTTCACAAATATTAAAATGCTCCTTTAATGTGAAACAGCGTTGTTGCTTTTAAAAGCTGTAACTATGAACACATGTGTGTGCTTAAAGGGTTTTCTGCTTGGTGAAATGGTTTTTCAGAATAATGGAGATGTGTTGTTTGTGGTTAATTTTAACTATAGTAAACACGTCCCTTAGTCTGGGCCATGTACCCAAAGCTTTTAAACTAGCAGTTATCAAACCCCTGATCAAGAAACCAAACCTTGATGTTGCCGTTTTGTCTAATTTCAGGCCTGTTTCTAACTTACTGTTTATATCAAAGATCTTAGAAAAAGCTGTGGCCCAACAACTTAGTTCATATCTACACAAGAAAAATTTCAATCTGGATTCTATATATGAAAAATTTCAATCTGGATTCAGGCCACATCACAGCACTGAGACGGCTCTAGTTAAGATTACTAATGATCTTCTTCTTGCCTCTGATCAGGCTACATATCTCTCTTAGTGCTACTTGACCTCAGCGCAGCCTTTGATACAATAGACCACAATATTCTCCATTTTGCAGTGTTTAAAAAAACTAGCATCACAACCTGACATAAAATAAAATAGCATGTTTTCCAAAGACCAGCATCGCTTGAACTTGGCTTGCTGTTTCTTGTGATTTTGTGCGATATTACTAAGCTGGTCCTGACTGCTGTCTCCCTGGATGAGTGGAGCTTTATAAACAATCCTTGCTGCCTTTGCAGCCTCGCTAGCAGATCTTCAGATGGCCGAGCCCGCTCTCCATCAGTCGAGCTCCTGTATTTCTCTGCCTGTTTACTCTCGCAATGGTGATTCAAACTGTAATCCTTAACCACAGCTGTTCTCCACAAACCAAGCACCCAGCTTTACATTTTACTTCAGTAAATAAATATTTAGAAGTCCATGTCTTGTTAAAAACGCTGCATTCAGCATCAATAAAAAGCAGACTTGGCAACTGTTTAATGGAACAACCTTGAAGTGGAGTCGGGATTCCCATGAGGGGAAGTGATGCAGGCAGTTCAAAATGGGATTGAAACGGATGTTTGGACAGGAACAACCAGAGAAATTGAAGAAAGTAGAGGCCAGCATGATGCAGAGTTCATAGCTGAGCATTATTTTTCATTCAGCTCATTCACAGATTTAAGTCGCTTCCTGATTATGGGTGGAGTTTCACTGCAGAACACAACCTTGTTGTTATTTACACAAACTGCTTCCTGTTATGTGCAGTTTAATGTGTTATCAGGGATAATTTGCTTCAGGCTGTGAGTGGTTTGTATTTTGGTATAACTACTGATGGAGCAGGTGGGGCAGTCAGCCATGTGTTCTGGGTTTCTCAAGCGCTAGAGGGCGCTCCCGAGTGAGTCCAAAATGAATGGATTGATATGGAACATTTGAGCAAAATCATAGTTTATAAATGCTTAAACACTTTAATGTAAAGGAATGCGGTCATTTCCTGAACACTAAAAACATTTTAACACTGCTGTTATATTTTTAAGAGCTTTTAAACTCTTATAGGCACCTCATGTAGGCCCATGACGTCAGTGAGCGCAAACAGCCAATGAGCTGCTCTGCTCGCCAACCAATCATCCCTCTCTGGCAGTAAATCCCCGCCTCCTGCTGCCCAAAATCCGTTTGCTGTAGAAAAAAGAAAATATATCGGTAAGATTTCTTTGTTTTTTTAGTTGAATACATCCTTCTACTTTCTAAAATGAAAGAAACGTTCTGGGCGAGTGATTAGAAACTATTTTACCTTTTTGGTTTTAGCCGTTGAGAGGCATTTACTCCCATTCATTGGGGACTCACTCGCGGACGCCCTCTGCTGTTTAGCTGTCCTGTTTTTATATAACGGGCGGAATAAGAAGTGGCCAGGCTCTGGGGCAGTCACACAGCGTTGGGGCCAGACCTCTTAAAGTCTTTATTGGACCCCTTGAGGGGAGGGAAAGATCAGAACAGCGCCATCTGCTGGATGAGGTCAAAACACTACAATTCATCATTCTTTGCTCCACAGGGTAATAATGAAGAGTAAAAATCACTTAAAGCCGGAATTTTGGCGAAACAGTCAATTTGCAGCTGTACAAACTCTGCAGCTAATAATACAGTAACATACACAATACTGAGTGATATAATGTCAAATATAACTGAATATGAGGCGGCACTGCATGTTATGTTGTACAGTCTGTAACTCGTTCATCATTAATCTATGCTTTGAGCACACATAGCAGGGGGCGCTCTGACTACCTTCCTTCCCTGCAGAGCTGAACAGAACCCTTTCCCTTTCAGTGATTATAAAATAAACTGACTGTACAAACTTTTAATAATAAATTAATAGGATTTACACTCCAGAACCAGAGTCACTTCCGCTTTACAGGTCTTGGGACTTGACGTCACGCTATGCTGCGTTATGGGATTGTTCCGCCATATTGGCAGGGTTCTCTGTTTACCTGCTACCAGGGAGTAGTTAACTAGTGTGCTACTTTTGTAGCTAACTACAAATTTTTGTACCTAATAGCTGTAGCAACTACCGTTTTATGAAATGTAGTTAGTAGCTGTAGGGGCTACAAATTTCTGTAGCTATAGTGATCATTTTCGCTACAATTTCCCTATAGGCTTCAGGTAATCCGCTCAGAGTCGGAACTACAGAATGCAGTCGTTAACTGGGCTGGAAGCGACTGTGCAGTCGGTCAACCCCACACGCTTATCACCCCTTACTAGTAGGCTTAGCTCAGGGGTCACAACCAAAATGTTAAGAAGAACCATTCTGTCCTTTCAACAAAATTAAACCACCTTGAGAGCCACTACCATGTTATGTTTACCATCATAGCTGTAAATAAGTCTCAATATGTGCTGATGTATTAGTATAGGCTAAACATATAACATTAATGAAAACGGAGACTTACTTTGCTCTGCTTTAAGCTTTGGCCCAGCTCCTCACACCTCAGTCAGGAAACTTTTCCACGAGTTTCTTGTAAAATGTCTCTTAACGTTAGACTTTTTACAAAGCTGAAGTCGCTTCTCGTTCATATTGTCCCATTCCACTTTAAATGGTGCCTGATGCTCCAGATGTTACTGCTGCACCATTTAAAGTGGAAAGGGAAAATTCGAATGAGAAGCTGACTTCAGCTTGGTGAGTTGTTGCAGTATGAGGAAACCAGTTGAGCGCTTATAAATGCAAATAAGTCTATTTGTCTATTGATGTTCGTCTTAAATCTTTCTCTTTGCCATTTTGTTATCTGCGTTGCTGTGTGTCCAACAGTCTGTGCGTCAGTCTTCAGTGTTGAATTTTGGTGAATTTGCAATTATACATTAACTCCAGCATTTAAGACCATTTATTGGGAAAACTGTGTTATAACGATTTACAGCCAAGTAGGATTATGTTATTTTACCTAAAAATATCTAATTCTACTGTTGAGTCACAGCAGCTCTGCTGCAGTGGAGAGATTATTCAGACCTGATTCTCACCTCAAACAGAGCCAAGGTGACTGATGAGAACTGTCCCAACTTTTGAAATGTGCTGTTGGCATCAAATTCAAAATTGGCATATATTTTTCAAAAAATGACAACATTTCTCAGTTTCAACATGTGGTGCATTGTCTTTGTACTATTCGCATTTACATATAGGGTTTAAATGATTTGCATATCATTTCATGCTATTTGACTGACTTACCCTGCCACCATGGAGGATTACCCATAATACACTGGGTTGTGACATCATATTCCCAAACCCTGGATTCTCTATTTATGCAGTTTCATTGACTCTCATCCATGCAAGAAAAAACAGCATAGACCAGCATGATGACCACCAAACCAGTATATTTTTTTTTATGATGCTGGTATGCTGGTCAACCAGTATGACCATGCTGGGGTAACCAGCTAAACCAGAACCAGACCAGCATAAAACAGAGTAGAACAGCATGAAATGCTTGCTGTTCTGTGCTGGGTTTTTTTCGGCAGGAATCATTGAAAACAACATAATAAACTTCAGTCATTGCTCTTGATTACAGCATTGACTCTGTGAGGAATGTCAACACATTACTGTCGTTTTCATTCATCTGAGACGATAATGCTAAAATCAGCTAATCACAGTATCCAAGTCCTGCAGCGTTCTCACACTGATAAGCTCCGAATGCCTGAGATTTTTACATTAAAGTCTTACAGTTTAACTGCTGTAAGTAAATAACCAGAGAGATAACAGATTAACAGAGAAAGAAAAACAAACACGGATTATTTTTGGTTAAAAAAACCTACACATCAACAGTTGTTTACAGAGGGAAAAACATCTAGAAGCTTCTCTAAACGTTTGAGCCTCAGAGGATCTGCAGTTCAGCTGCTTTCTCTAAATATCTGGAATGTCCTGCATTGAAGCGTTAAAGTGATAGTTTGGTGAAAAAAGAACAGACACACTCTTACCAAAAATGGCTCTAAGGTTCTTTGGTGCTGTATAGAACTGGTATTTCTCATCATAGAGAAGAACCATTTAACCACATATGGAACCTTCATGCATTCCACTGTTTCTTGGAGTGTTCACAGTTCTATATGTGATCACTGCCTTTACTGAAGAACCCTTTAAGAACCTCTTTTTTTTAAAGGTGTTGTTGAACATTTACATTATTTGGGAGTTGCTCATACCCAGAGCAACTTAGAGTTCAATCATTGTACACAGGTAGGTGAAGGCAGCGTTAGGAGTCTTGTCCAAGGACTCATTGGTACAGCATAGGGTGCTTACCCAGGTGGGGATTGAACCCCAGTCTACAGCATAGAAGGCAGAGGTGTTAACCACTACACTAACCAACCGCTTGATCAGCCAAGATGTGTTTGGTGTATAAAGTTCTTCTTTAGTTATAGCACAACAAATGTACAACAAATAGTGGCTGCTAATACCCCAGTCTTATAACTTGGCCCAAAGCGTGTGGAGATGTTCAGTATCTCTAAAACATTTATTTATTATGCGGTTTCTGATTCTGTATGATTCATTGTGATCTATAAACACAGACTAAAGTATATTAACATTGGCAAAGCTGTAATCACTGTATCGTTCGAGTTCAATGTTGTGCAGAACTGCCGTCTGTTTACGGACCGCTGCATGACTGACAGCTGCGTTTCTGATCTGTTCAGGGTTAATAACATTGATTTGTCGCCTCATTTTCAGTGCGACGTTTTTGTCCATTTGCAGTTTCTCTCGCTGTATTCTGAGGTGCTGAATCTCTCTGCTTGACACTGGTGGATGTTTGTGTCATTATGGAAGTGAAGAAACTGTACTGACCGTATCTGGACCAGTTAACAATCTGATGCATGATTTGCTGTAATGCACAAAAGTGTCTGCTGGTTCCTGATAGTGTCCAGCAGTTTCTAATGGTATTTTGTGTTTACCTGATGGGTTGACATCACAGTCTAAAAATTCTCATGGTTTAATAGGTGTTCTGCTGAAAAAGGACCATACTGATTCTAATGGTCTATTTTCAGCAGGACATAATCGTACAGTGTGACTCAAATACAGACCTATGTTTGTGGTTTTTTGTATGGTTTTTAGAATGAAGCAGTCGTCCAAACAACTTTAGCTTGCTCAGTCTCACTAACAAGCTAGAAACCTTCGCAATTAACCTACGAGTTATGATGATTTAAACTTCATCTTCCAACTCGAACTGTGGAAACTTTATCTGATTGAACATTGAGAGAAGAGAAAGAGAACTGCTGTTACTCTGCTCTCTGAGAAAGTTATGTTTGGTATTTGTGATGAAGGCAAAACACCAGAGGACGCCTGTGAGCAAGTCCTCAATGAATGAGGTAAATGGCGATAAATGGATAAAAAATTATAGTTATTATAGTTAAAATAGTCTCTAATCACTAATCCAGAACTTTTCTTTTAGTTTTAGAAAGTAGAAGCTTGTATTTCAGCAGGACGTGGGCAGCAGGACACTAACATTACTGCAGCTGAGTGCTGATTGGTTAGCATTACTGCTACTAAATACTGATTGTTTAAAATTACTGCTACTGAGAGCTGATTGGTTGGCATTACTGCTACTGAATGCTGATTGGTTGGCATTACTGCTACTGAGAGCTGATTGGTTGGCATTACTGCTACTGAGAGCTGATTGGTTGGCATTAGTGCTACTGAGTGCTGACTGGTTGGCATTACTGCTACTGAATGCTGATTGGTTGGTATTACTGCTACTAAGAACTGAGTGGTTGGAATTACTGCTACTGAATGCTGATTGATTGGCATTACTGCTACTGAGTGCTGACTGGTTGGCATTACTGCTACTGAGTGCTGAGTGGTTGGAATTACTGCTACTGAATGCTGATTGATTGGCATTACTGCTACTGAGTGCTGACTGGTTGGCATTACTGCTACTGAGTGCTGATTGGCTGGCATTACTGCTACTGAGAGCTGATTGGTTGGCATTACTGCTACTGAGAGCTGATTGGTTGGCATTAGTGCTACTGAGTGCTGACTGGTTGGCATTACTGCAACTGAATGCTGATTGGTTGGTATTACTGCTACTAAGAACTGAGTGGTTGGAATTACTGCTACTGAATGCTGATTGATTGGCATTACTGCTGCTGAATGCTGATTGGCTGGCATTACTGCTGCTGAATGCTGATTGGTTGGCATTACTGCTACTGAGAGCTGATTGGTTGGCATTACTGCTACTGAGTGCTGATTGGCTGGCATTGATCATCTGAAAATGTGCCCACTTTCCCAAGAGTTTGGTGTAAAGTGTGACTGTTCTTCATTTCTCAGGCTGAAGACAGAAGAAGAGTTGAGGAAGATCTTAGTTAATGTGAGGAAGAGTGCATTATCACACTAGAACCGAGCATTTCCATAAGAAGAACTGTTAAAACAAACATTTTGCATCAGGGCGTCTGGACGTGTATGACTGAGAATACCTCTCTGGTGGTGTTGCCAAGATGGCCACCAATGTGAACAGACTTTCCTTTAAGGACCTTGTTTAGCAGCCAACCAACACAGGACACCCTGAATGTCAGGGGTATTTCACACGTTGAGCAGACTTAATTACGTAAGTGTGTTGTTCTGTGACATCATTAGCACCATAAAGCTGAAATGAGAGAACAATAGAAGAAGGAGAAAAATAAAAAATGTTTGTTTGCCGGCTGCTGAAAGTGTGGGCTCTTTATCAACGTCAGTGAGGCTTCATAGGCTAATAAAACCAGTGCTAATTAACTTCAGCCCTGACTCCTGGTCCATTTTTCCCTCTGAGGAGAGCCACTGTCTGACCAGGTGCTGTCGTCCACTTCCCTTAATTGGTGTGGATGCTGGCGGGCCGCAGTGGGGGGAGTTGCGAGTTAGTAAATAGTGTACAGATCTGTTTCTGTGCGCGGTGCTGTTGGCTGTAACAATGCCATCACTGTGCTGCTGAGGCTGAACCATATTTAGTCACTCGGTCTTTCCTTTTAAACACAGAATGCAGACGAGATTCCAGCCGGACCCCACTGACCTTATATGGCACAACACACGTCCAACAGAGTGCATCTCTCTCTCTCTCTCTCTCTCTCTCTCTCTCTCTCTCTCTCTCTCTCTCCGTGGTGCACTTGCTCTAATGTTCCTCCTCTTCATCCATCTCAGACTCTCTGCAGAGAGCCGAGCACCTTCTAGGAAACTCAACACATGTTTATGCATATTTAGTCGCTACCGCTGCTGTACGTGACATTTTAATCCAGGAAAGCAGAATTTAATTCAAGTGCATTTAGAATCATCCACAGGTCACTTGTTAAACCATTAGGGTCGTGTACACTGTAACTCATTTAAAAAGGCCAAAATGCAATACAAAACCATCAGTAACCAACAGACACATTTAATGGTTTCTACAAGTTTTTTGTCAGGGAATACATTTACACTGAAACCCAATCTTGAGCAGCCACCATACTGAAAAAACTAGTGGTTAGCAGGGCAGGATAACAAAACTCAGACTTTTCATCAATAGTGTTCTATGAATGTGAGTCACACAAACAGCAAAACCAACAAAAGTCAGTCTATCACAGTTAGGCTAAAATGCTCCTTCACACTGTACAGGAGTTAGCGTTACATTAGCTCCCAGAGGCCTCATCTTAACGTTACGGAATTCGGTTAAGTCCTGTTTGAAATCAGAGACCGAAGCCGCTTTTCTCCTGTTTCTGAAATTTGGCTCCTTAAAAATAAAACACAGATTTTCTCACTTTGACCAAAATACTGTCACATATGTGGATTAACTCTTTGGAGTCTGAGTAAAATTTCCTTAAGAAAAGTGTGAGGTCTCAGCATTTTCTTATAAAGCTCTGTTCTAGATCACAGAACTCTCTCAGCAGTCTGTTAGTGAAGAAGGAGAACTTCATTAATGCAGTATTGAGATGGATGAGAGGATTTTTTAAAGAAAGACATTTTGTCCTCTGGGTAAACAGCCGTTCTAACTAGCTCATAGGCTGTAGCCTAATTTTATCTTCATGATGAATTTTATAAGGAAATAATGCTTAGTTTGAGTCACACTAAATGAGAAACATGTAGGATTATCTTTGTAATGTAGGTATCACAGGTGGCTGGCTGTGATTTATGTAGCTGGCTGTGAGTTTGTGGCTCAGCTACGTGCTAGCTGGGCTAGTCTTGCGAGCCGTGATGGTGTCAGATGGACACAGTGGGCTCAGGCTGGACTGAACCACCTGCTCACAATCTCTTCATATATGTGAACGCGGCTGATGTTCAGCAGACGGATCCAAACCGGCCCTGGAAACATCAGGCATCACAAACATGATTTATTGGGCACATCATGAGGTTGTCCTTTTATAGGAAGTTCCATTGGAGCGCGTGGGGGTGTAGGGGGAGCATTCGAGTGGTGGTGGGAACAGGCTGGAATGTGATGTGTGTAACTGCTGGGCTCCCAAAAAGGCTCTCAGAGACTCAACGCAGTGTGTAATGACGGGAATCTCCCTACACGCACATGTATGTGGGATTCCTCCTGTGATAAACAGCGTTTTGGCCATTTTGGGTCACGCTGAACTCAGACAGCACTGATTAGCTCATCACAGCTTAAATAGTAATAGTTCTCCATTATTAATAGTATATTCTAAGCCTGCTTGAATATGAATACTGAAATTAAACCAGTGCTGCTGCAGGAGTTCATTCGTTTACTCATCAGTGACTGAAATGGAGCAAATATGAAAAGAAACAAAAACGTCATGGACAAACTGAATTATATATGAACAAAGAATGTTAGGATTTTAGGCTTGGAAAGATTTAAAGCATTTAAAATCAGGAAGCAATGCTGTCTTTGTAAATTAAAACAGACAACAGACAGACATATATTTACTAAAAGAGAACAATAAGTGATGATAGAGTTTTCTGCTGCAAATCACATTTAAATGTTGCATAACTGTTACATAATTGTTAATTGTTATAATAATAATAATAATTATTATTATTATGTTCAAGAAGCTAAAATGGTAGAGAAGCAAATTATGAAAATGCAGATTATTTTAACTGAAACTGCCTCCATCTAAACCCTGCCCCTCTGATTAGTCAGATTTAGATAAATACAGTTCTACCCATAATAATTCAATATTGATGATGAACTACAACCCCATTTCCAAAAAAATGCAGAATGCAAAGTAAAACAGAATGCAATGATAAACAAATCATGTAAACCGTATATTTAAAGGAAAATACTACAGACAACATATCAAAAGTTGAAACTGAGAAAGTTTTAAGAGTTTTAACTTGCATTTGTGGATCAAATTCAAAATTGGCATAAAATTTCTCAGTTTCAACATTTCTTATGTTGTCTTTGTACTATTTTCTATTAAATATAGGGTTTAAATGATTTTTACATCATTGCATTTTGTTTTTATTTACATTTTGTACAGCGTCCCAACATTACTGGAAATGGTTTTGTACATTTCTACATATCTAAAACAAATACTGACTCAGAGAAGAGATCAAAAGTTTATGTACATACATGCACTTCTGACAATTTGCAACTCTTTACACCACAGATTCAATTCTGCTATGTGAAGTTTCTGAATTACATAAGTAAGCACTAACTCTGGCACTAACTCTGGCACTAACTCTGGCACTGACTCTGGCACTGACTCTGGCACTGACTCTGGCACTGACTCTGGCACTAACTCTGGCACTAACTCTGGCACTAACTCTGGCACTAACTCTAGCACTAACTCTGGCACTAACTCTAGCACAAGCTCCACCATACTCTCCTAGTTAGCATTAGATGCTAGCACTAGCTTAGCTAGCAGGATACCAGCTTTCTACAGTAAAAGTATCTCCATACTGTACTAAATAGCACTGTTTACCGTTTAGCAGTTGTTGTTGTTGTCACTGAGGATTTAACATTCATATAGTGAAGAACTGAACACTGCAGGTAAACAGTGCAGACCAGCATGAATTGAGCAGGAATAAGCTGGTGTGGTGTTAGTCTGTGCTGGTTTATCCTGGTCTGATGCTGGATAGATTATATCACTCTATTAGTGGTTTAGTGCTGGATTATGCTGGTTTATGTTGACCTGGTGCTGATCTGATGCTGGTTTGTGCTGTTTGGTGCTGGGCTTGTCCTGGTCTATACTGAATAATGTTGGTCTGCTATTGGTCTGTGACTGGTCTGCTATTAGTCTTTGCTGGTTTATGATGCTCTGGTACTGGTGTGCTACTGGTTTATGCTGGTTTATAATGGTCTTGTGCTGGTCTAAGCTGGTTTATACTGCTCTATGCTGGTTGTTCTAGCAGGGTATACTGTGCTTCATAAAGATAGAGTGAGATCTGATGCTGTAGTTTTTGCTAATCTGCTAATACAAAAGTTATGTGAAGGTCTTCTATACGTTCATCAGTTTCAGTCTCTTCTTCAGACTCTGAGTCTGTGTGAAGTTCAGGTGTAGGAGGCTGTGTTTCTGTAAAGGTGGAGGGAAGGGGCGGAGTTCGGGTGGTGGGAGGGGATAGGGCTGTTTCAGAATTTACATATTTATAATTCCTCACTTTCTTGCTAAATATAGTTTTTTTTTAAGTATTGTTTAAATTGTTTAATGGTTTAAACTGATTTACTGTTTTCTTTCATCCTTTTGTTCTGTAATGTCCTTGATATGTAACTATTACATATATGTAACTACTGCATATCTGCATACATAACTGCAGCCAGCTGTGCTTGGCTGGTTTCTGGTCTGTAAGAGGTTTCACTGATCATAATTAACCCCCCCCAGGGAGTCTCTCTCTCTCTCTCTCTCTCTCTCTCTCAGCTCCTCCCCCTGCAGCTTAAATGTGTTTGGCTGAGTGTTGGAGCAGTTTGGACTGTTAAGATTTTGGAGAGCACAACAGGAGCCTCCACATCCACAACTCTCCAAACCCAAACCAAATCTGAACCCAAATCCAAATCAGAACCCCGATCCTGATCCACATCCAGGTGACAGAGTGAGTATTGAGAGTTTATTTCTGCTTCCTGCCTCTCTCTCTCTGAGTGCGCTTCCTCTACTGTGCTGACTGTAACTGATGCTCTGGCTGAACATCAGGCTGCTTTGGGGAGATCTGAGACCTTATTAGGGAGAAACTTTATAAAACGTATTCAATATGATGTTTTATGTCGTGACTATATCATCGCTGTCCAAAGAAAACTCTCCAAAATGGTTACTTTACCGGAGAGGGCAAAAACCTTCTTTACTCTCAATGTAAGCTGATGTAGAGAGAATTTATTTGAAGCAATTATCGAAACATTTCTGTTGGTCCCATGATCATGAAATTCTCACACAATGTAAAAAACTGGAAATCACAGAAAATGGAGAATGGAATAAATGGGTTTATTTTGGACAGCAACAATATTGTAGCACAAGAGTAGAAGATGTTGTGATATGTGTGCTCAGTAAAAGAAGCTGCTGGTGCTGATGGAGCTGCAGGCTGAGCTACAGTGTAAGCGTGTGGGATTAAAGAAATGAGTGTCTAATTGGCATGAATGTCAGCACGGCTGGCTTAGCGTGTTGCACCTGTGTGTATGGATATGATGCGGATCTTAATTGGGTTAATTCTTATGACTCCGTTACATCATTAATGAGTTCTCAGTATGAACTGAGCTGCACACTATTAGCACTTTAACCGTCCTTTCAGGTGTAAGTGCATGCTGGGGAAAAAATGCACAGCAGCTTCATCTCTGTGATTGACTATTAAACTGCCGAAGTGACCCACAGACTTTTAAAAGTGCCCACCAAACGCCATTACAGCCTTAAATAGAGGGTGAAGTGGAGCTCTGAGTGTCTCCGTCATGGGAAACGCTGGAGGAAACAGTTTTCACTGTGAGATAGAAAAAAAGAACGAGTGTAACTAACCAAAGAGTTTCCTGTTTTCCTAATATGGTTGTCAAATGCTGCTGTTCTGAGAGATGTGGTGAAGCAGACGCACGCAACGTCAGTCTAGCAAAACTAGCCGAAAATCCACAGAGAGGGTCTGGCTCACTCTGAACCCGGCTGGAGCTGCACAATATTAATCAAAATTCACTATTGGGATCACAACAACACATGCTGCTATTATGATATAATTTATAGAATCGGTTTTACAAAATTAAATTTTTTTCCCCCAAAATTAAGCCTTAAAAAGCACGTTCTGTAGTGATTCAGCATTGGTCTACATACTGCACACTCAACAGATGTTGTTACATTCAATTAGTGTTACAGATGCAGGAGAACGTGAAGTTAGGGAGACTTTTATTGTGTAGTGTGATGTGCTCACCTGCATGGGGATTCGAACACCAGTCTGCTTCAGTACAATCAGAACAGCCACAGACCTGGAGCTGTGATTGGTCAGGAAGCCCAGAGCACACTGTGAGCTACTCTATGGTTGGCTGAAGGCTCATTTGCATATCTGTGACATCAGTATTCCGAAGGCCAACATCACGATAATGATAACTAACGATGCATCATGTAGCCTCTGACTGAAGCCGCATCTCAAACTGAAGCGGTGTTTCTCGGCGCTACGTCACTGAAGGCTGTTTGCTTTGTAGGAATCTTTGATTGATAGAACAGTTTTAGAAAGACACAGAAACGAATGATGTGTGACAGTATATGTAATGAAGCAGATGTACATGTAAATTTAATGGTTTTAGACATGAGATTTATACGCATCACCTTGTTTTCGGAAACTGTAATACGGCAGTACTTTGCTCAAAAACACGGCTTGAGTTCCACTTGAGCTCTTACAGCGCTTGGCTCAAAAAGCCAGGATGACTTTATACAGTTCTCCTGGAGGTTTATAAATTTAATGATTTCATTGTTTTTCCTTTCAAATATTAAACTGAACACAGCACAAAAAGGGAAGATGAGGTTCAACAGGGACCCTTTTAGCCACAACAGTGAGTTTATTATCGGACTCTTGAGGACTTTCAGTCTCTCTTTAGCTCTTTGGTTAACGCTAGCCTTTGTTGCTTTAACAATATAATGCGATTCTGCTGGTCATCTGCTGGATTCCTCATTATCCCTCGGCCGCAGCAGCCCATTTCAGAGCGCTTCTCTAATTCTAGTCACGAACTGAAGCCTGTTTTGGAAGAAGCGCTGGTTTAATTTGCGCTACCTGAGCTTCATTACGGTGTCCTACACCCATGACGCTAATGCTAATGCTATTAAATCTTAGCCATAAAGCAGCTTTCTGCACTAACGTCATTATTTAATATGTGATTCTTTAGTGTCACATCAGTTTGGAGGAAATTAGCCAAAACGTTAGTGGATAGTTACTGATCACATGACTGGGAGGAAAATAAACCATAAAATGTGGCAAAACTGTGCAAAATTGTGTTAAATTCAGTAAATAAACAGTAATAAAATGTGCAGAAGTGTGTCTCTATAAAGGATGTGTAACTTATTTGCACTTCAGAACATGCAATTTGACCGCAAAATTTTATCGAGCTTTTATTTATTTAAGTGCTAGCTAGTAAAAAATGTACTGAAAGTAAATTAGATGAGAAAAGACAAATGGAGTGAGAAAAGGGATGGGAAGAAACAGAAAAGAGAGATGAAGTTGTTCACAGGAGCAGGAGGTCACACAGCTCTATCCCAGCGAATGTGAAGGTCACATGATCTTCTGGGCATCTGGCCGACTTGAGCTCAGGCCAGCGAGCCTCATTCATGTGGGTTTATTTCAGCCATGAAAGTGTCTGATTCTCCTTCAGATGAAGTATGACTCAGTCAAGGACCCAGAGCGAGCATTCAGCTTCATCATGAGGAACGAGCAGACATGCAAGGAATGAAAATGGATTTTTTAGTGGTGTACTTGAAACGAAACTCCTCAAACTTCATTGAGATTAAGGGTCAACGGATCTTCCCAAAGGATGCAGGAAATCCCAGCTTTTAATTACAGCAGAGTTCCTCTGAACGCTCTGTTTGTTGTGTTAGAGTGTTCGAATGGCTGTTTCCCTCAGTTGTCCATGGTCTCAACTGGACACTTTCTGCCTTAGTTGGTCAGCTATGTGGGCCTTTAATTTTTAAAGTGAATGTTTTCCATGGGCTTCACTGGTTCTGCTGAAAGGCATTTGGGTTAAGTGTGTTCCTCACTGCTCCCTGTGTTTCATAGAATAAGCTGTCGCTTCACCTACAGCGGCAAGGGGCTGATGATGTTGAGAAATGAAGGCTTTTTGAGGTTTCTTGGTGAGCTGGACGGTGTTGTCCCTTTTCACAGCTTATCAGCAGACTGACAGAGATTAAGCATCCACTAAAACTCCTGTCTTCAGTTAGCACTGAGCCAGAACAAAGCCGCTTACAGCTAACACCAGCTCGCGCAACTACAGCTTGCAACTGCACCTGACACCATCTTACACAGCAAGAGTTAACAACAGCTTACAACTACAGCTAACAACAACACACACAGCCACAACTAACACCAGCTCACATAACATCAATTAAGATTCCTCTGCTAGCAAAAAAAAGGTTTCTTTGGATGTTGGTATGCTGGTTTATCAACACCTGACCAGTATAAAATGGAACAAACCAGCATGGACTTGAGGCTGGTCTGCTATTTTCAGCAAGGAACCAAAGTTAGCTGCACCTCTCATAACAGCTTCTAACTACTAAGCTAATATCATCACAGAACTACTGCTACAGCTAACACCAGATCACAACTACTAACAACAGCTCAGCTAACACCTGCTCACAACTACTGCTAACAGCACGGCTAACATCAGATCACAACTACTAACAACAGCTCAGCTAACATCAGATCACAACTACTAACAACAGCTCAGTTAACACCAGCTCACAACTACTGCTAACAGCATGGCTAACATCAGATCACAACTACTAACAACAGCTCAGCTAACACCAGATCACAACTACTAACACCAGCTCAGCTAACATCAGATCACAACTACTAACAACAGCTCAGCTAACACCAGATCACAACTACCAACACCAGCTCAGCTAACATCAGATCACAACTACTAACAACAGCTCAGCTAACACCAGCTCACAACTACTAACATCAGCTCAGCTAACACCAGATCACAACTACTGCTAACAGCATGGCTAACATCAGATCACAACTACTAACAACAGCTCAGCTAACACCACCTCACAACTACTGCTAACTACAGCACAGCTAATAGCACCACCTCACAACTACTGCAGCACAGCTAGCAGCACCTCACAACTGCTGCAGCACAACTAACAGCACCTCACAACTATTACAGCACAGCTAACAGCACTTCACAACTACTGCAGCACAGCTAACAGCACCTCACAACTACTGCAGCACAGCTAACAGCACCTCATAACTATTGCAGCACAGCTAACAGCACCTCACAACTACTGCAGCACAGCTAACAGCACCTCATAACTATTACAGCACAGCTAACAGCACCTCACAACTACTGCAGCACAGCTAACAGCACCTCACAACTACTGCTAACTACAGCACAGCTAACAGCACCTCACAACTATTACAGCACAGCTAACAGCACCTCACAACTACTGCAGCACAGCTAACAGCACCTCACAACTACTGCTAACTGCAGCACAGCTAACAGCACCTCACAACTACTGCAGCACAGCTAACAGCACCTCATAACTATTACAGCACAGCTAACAGCACCTCACAACTACTGCAGCACAGCTAACAGCACCTCACAACTACTGCTAACTACAGCACAGCTAACAGCACCTCACAACTATTACAGCACAGCTAACAGCACCTCACAACTACTGCAGCACAGCTAACAGCACCTCACAACTACTGCTAACTGCAGCACAGCTAACAGCACCTCACAACTACTGCAGCACAGTTAACAGCACCTCACAACTACTGCAGCACAGCTAACAGCACCTCACATAACTATAGCGAGCTACAGTGTAGCTAACTACAGTTAACTACACTCAGGTAACACCAGCTCAGCTCAGCTAACTACAGATAAATCCAGGATGTAATCGTTTCTGCTTTTTTCAGAGTACGAATGTAAGAATTTCCCGCTTTGGTGAAACTGCGGTGCCAAAGTTGCTGGCAGCAATTCCTTCATGCTAGTGCAGTATTTTAGCTAATCTGCGACCCGCTGGGTGTGTTGGCGCACTGCACTGTTAGATCACATTCGCTGCTATTTAGCGTGTGTGAGCTGCAGCAGCACCTTTGCCTTTGTGTCTGTAGAAGAGCTCAGCCGTTACAGAGGAAATGAGTCACTCTGACCTCAAAGTGTTTGTGTTTGTGCACAGAAGGTTTGACACAATGCAGGGAGCGACTTCAGTGTCTGCATGCGTAATAAATTATAAGTATTTGTTTAGTAGAAATGCTCAGTGGTTCACGTTCAAACAAAGCCATGAAAAGCCAATTAGCCGAACACACAGTTTGTGTTGTAGAAAAGCTGCACCTGTTTTTACTGGGCGACGGCGGACTTCTCTCACACGCAGGGAATACTGTGCCGGGACATTACGTGCAATCCTCCTATCAGCTGGTCAGCAGTATTAGAGTTGGCCGCCCCCACCCTGCTATCCCTGCTCTGTGTTATCATTTTGGAGTAAACTGGCAGTCCTGCTGGAGGCATACTATTCCCTATAAGGCCTTTGTTTGGGACTTCACTTGCTCTGCTGTTTAGGTCTCTGGTCCACTGCAGAGAAATCTGCCATATAAGGACATCACAGCACGAGACTGCACATCAGCTGCAAAAGCCAAAGGAGAAAAGCAAAACTGTAAAGGCATCAGCGCTGCAGCTCCGGCCTGCTCTGTACGGACTGAATCAATGTGGTTCACTCTATTCTTACTCTGTACTGATCCTGTTCTGACTCTGTACTGAATCTGTACTGATTCTCTGTACTGACTCTGCACTGAATGTTCATCACTCTACACTTCCTCTGTGCTGATTCTGTACTGACTCTATACTGCATCTGTATTGATTCTGCACTGAACTTTATACCTACTCTGTACTGACTGTACTACTTCTGTACTGAATATGTGTGGACCATTCTGTATTCACTATGTACTGACTCTCCTCTGACTCTTTGGTGATTACTGACTTTGTACTGACTCTGTGTGGACTTTGTACATACTCTGTTCTGACTGCAATGACTCTGTTCTGATTCTGTGCTGACTCTTCTGATTGTATTGACACTACGCTAACTCTGAACTGACTCTGTACTGGCTGTACTGACTCTTTTCTGATTCTGTGCTAAGTCTGTCCTGATTGTGCTGACTTTTCTGACTGTACTGACTATTTGCTGACTCTTTACTGACTCTGTACTGAATCTGTATGCTCTTCTGTACTGAATTCTGATTTTGTACTGACTGTGTACTGACTCTCACTCTGTACTGACATCTGATTTTGTACTGACTCTGTACTGACTCCAGATTTTAGACTGACGCTGTAATGTCTGACTCTGTACTGCTTCTCACTCTGTGCTGACTCAGTACTGACTTCTGATTTTGTACTGACTCTGTACTGACTCCAGATTTTAGACTGACGCTGTAATGTCTGACTCTGTACTCCCTCTCACTCTGTGCTGACTCTGTACTGACTTCTGATTTTGTACTGACTTTGTGCTGACTCTGTACTGACTCCTAATTTTGTTCTGACTCTGTGGTAACTCTGCTCTGAATCTGACTCTGTGCTGACTGTACTGTATATGGGAGTGTGTGCTGTCTGAATGAAGTGTTGCTTAAAGCCATTTTAATTCTTCTTTCCCAGTCTCTGCTCTGTGGTCTAAAATTGTCCGTCCCCTATGAGTTGTGGGAATCTTACAGTGGAGGACTTAAAAAAAAAATCACTGAGTTTAACTTAAATCTGCCTCATCAAATCCAGCGGTGTTCATACATCGCACACTAACGCTAATGCTGGTGTTGAGCGGTCTGTGTAATCTCACTGTGGAAACAGGATGTTAATGTAATCTTTAAACATTTACCACAGCAGCTTTAAAGCATAAGTTATTCCTGTTAAAGATGCTCTTTGAGAGTAAAACCCTCTAACAGCCCTCTAACAAATCTCTCTATAGCTACAGCACTAATACTCCATTCATGAAGCCATAAAGGACCATAAACCACTGCTCTCAACTTTGTAACCACTGTTTTTATTTAAAAAGCCAGTCTGTTTTGAGATAAATGTATAAGTGATTCTGATCTGCTCATCCTGAACATCTTCACAGCTTTCAAATCATCCGTAGGAACCAGAACTCTGAGTAATGGTCCAATGGCTGAGAGAGCCATAGAACGTCATCAGTACAGTTCTGTTAAAACTCAGCATCCACAATGTCTCACATTGGATACAAATAACTTATGAAGAAATAACGTATTGTATTTAATTTACTGTACACCACAACTCAAAATTCTTGAAATATTCAATAGAACATTAATAAATACCTTCTGGTGACAACCTTGGCATTATAATAGTAGCATAGCCCTTTTCAACACATTCTCTCTCAGTCAGAAGAACCATTTCACCAAGCAGGGAACCGTTTAATCATGCAAACGGTTCTTTGAGTGTTCTTGGTTCTCCATGGTACCACTGTCTTTACAACATAACTCTTTAAGAACCATCTTTTTTAAGAGTGTAGATTATAATGTGTGAATCCGCGTCGTTATATGTCATTGCTGTCCATAAAACAATGCTGATGATTACACTGGTGATCATAATAAACGTTATTCCATTGTGAGTGTGTGAAATGAGTGGTCAGTGGAGAAAATGAGTCTGAATGTCTGAAGCACCTGCTTCTGTGAGCGTACGCAAAATTTGGTGGTTACATTTCATGCATGTGTTGATCTTATAAGCGTAAATGAGTTACACATCCTCTACAGAGACGCACTACTACACAATTCAAATACAGTTACTGTGAAAAAGAAACGTGCACGCATTTTAGATTTAAAAAAGAAGTTGTGCTGCAATTTGCATAAAAAAGCTAGTGTAAGTAGCGTAAGTGTTTTGTCTGTAGAGGAAGTGTAAACTTATTTTTTAAAGTCAACAACATGTATTTAGTCCATGGGGTGCACAAACTTTTGCACACAGTGGTATGTGCTTTTTCCTTCAGATGAGGAGGCTGTGAAATGCTCAGTAAAAAAAAACGAGAATGAAGGAATGGTGTGAAAATGGGATGAGAGGAAGTAGAAGAGATATCTTTTATATCTCACGTACGAGTGGATGATTTTACAATATGTTATCTGCATTGTAATGAATTCTGTTATTATACTCTTTTCTATTTGTACGCTGTGTATGATATGCACTGCGACAACACTGACCACTTGCACAGACCAGTTATACGGTCTGTAAACATCACAAACAACAACTGCCATACAGTAACCGGATAAACGGCGCAGTCACAAGCAGCTCATTAGCAGCTCAACTTATTTCATGCATTTTTTTTTTTTTTTTTTTTTATAAAGAGACTGCAAAGTTTCACCGCCCTTAGCTACTGTTGCTCTGTGGGTAAAACTTTGAGTTCAGGCTAGCTGCAAGCATCCGTAACGCTTACAGTCTACTGACAGACTGAAGAGTTCAGTCATACATTCATAAACATTTTATCATTCAGAAATGAACTGACTTGCCAGATGTTTGCTTTAATGAGAGCGGGGAAACTTTCAGCCGTAGGTTTTGGAGGCTAATAAGGAAGAGCTTTAGCGACATAAGCTGAGCTAATGCTAAAGCTGAAGCTAACAGTGGAGCCAGTCAGAGCGATGCCAGAGACACTCGCTTTCTTTTACACAAGATCTAACAAACTGACATTAAACATTGTTCTGTAGCGTTATTTACTGTATTTATTGTAAGATGAAATGATTCGATGATAAATTCTGTAACTCACGCTGCTGAAAAATGATAGCATGTGAAATTGTCTTAAATCCAGTTGACTTGTCAAATATTTCTTATTTTGAGGTTGTTGTAAACTTATTATAAGATTAACTAATTTCTAGTCTTATTTCTTTTACTTGGTTTGAGTGGTTTTAGTAAGTTAAATGATCTTAGATACTAGATATCAGATCTTAGATATATTTTTTTCTGTTTTAAGCATATTTCTTACGACACGCTAAATCTGCCAATATAGTGAGATCACTTGACTTACTAAAACCACTAAGAACAAGTGAAACTTTTAGAAATTATTATTTTATAATCATCCATTTTTATTTAATCATCACTTAATTAATCATATACTAAGATTACAACAAAGCCATAATGAGAAATATTAGATACACTAACTAGATTTAAGACAACTGCTAAGAAACACTGCAGATGAAGTTTATCTCACCGTAGAGCCTTTCCACCATGTCTAACTCTAATCATTCTCACTGTTTTTCCTTGGTTTAACAGAAAAAGGAAAGTATATAGATGTCTGTGATTAGTCAAGAGTTTATTTTTGCGAATTTTGAGTTTTTAAGCTTTTTTTAAACGCACTTCAATGGTGTAACTAATCATGAAAGTATCTCAAAGTATCATGACGTTCCCTCCAAATCGTCCACCCGAACCATTCCTTGTTATTTATTTTCATTGCAGTTGTCCTGAAACAGCAGAAAGATGGCGAAGAATACCATGAGTGACGATGAGAAGTTCCTCTTTACGGATAAAGACTTTTTCAACAGCCCAGTGGCGCAGGCTGACTGGGCGGCCAAGAAGCTGGTGTGGGTTCCGTCAGAAAAACATGGGTTCGAGGCTGCGAGCATCAAGGAGGAGAAGGGTGACGAGGTGCTGGTGGAGCTGGTGGACAACGGCAAGAAGATGACCGTTAACAAAGACGACATCCAGAAGATGAACCCTCCGAAGTTCAGTAAGGTGGAGGACATGGCAGAACTCACCTGCCTGAACGAAGCTTCAGTTCTGCACAACCTGAGAGAGAGATACTTCTCTGGACTCATCTACGTGAGTTATCTGAACATTATCTACTAGTTTGTTAAAGTGTGAACTAGAGGCCAAATGGAAGGCCTACTAATTAGCATGATGCTAACGGCAGGCCTAAAACATTCTTAAAGTCTCTAATTCAGGTCCATCTTATTCAGTTCCACCTTAAATAGTGCAGCAGAATGTAACTGTTGCACCATTTAAGGTGGAACGGAAAATTTGAATAGGAAGCCAATTTAAGGCTAATGTGTGTTGACAGATACAGTCACTTAGCCTCATGCTAACTGTTTTGGGAGTAATTTGCTTGCTGTTTGAATCACTGTGTTTGGCGCCCCCGCTGGCGATTACAGGGCAGGTCAAGCATTTAGGTGGAATCCTGTTGCTATGATGCTTATATAACCTCCATTTCCAGCTCCTGTATTCTGTTAGATAATGTTTGGAGTGCTGGGAAACATTTAGAAACTCCATAACACATTCATTCATCATTACTGACAATTTAGTTATTCATATTATAAACATTTACACACCTAGACATTCGCTGATTGATATAGTGGTGCTCTGGTTCGTTTTTGGAAAAAGACTGTGGGTTCTGTAGAGGTTCTGCTTGATTCTGGAGGTTTTTTTTGTGAAGCTGCTGCAGATGATCATATCTGACTGCTTATTCAGAAGAAGGAAGTTTAAACCTTTTTTTTACAGCAGCCATAAAATGCAATTTATGCCTTTTTTGGCGCTGCCTCAGTAATGGATTATATTTAGATGGATTAATTATGTTTGATTTACGAAACCTTTGTAGGTGAAAGAGCAAGTCAACATTCCTCAAGGTATTTTTCTTGTGTTTAAATGCTGTTTTTGGTGAACTCTGGAAAGATTTGTGGAAATCTATCTTCAGACATTCAAACATGAGTAATTTACATGCAACATCATCAGTAACAATAATATTTTATGTGACATGTATTAGAGATTTAAGTTTAAGTTTGATTTAAGGCCCAAATTATTTCATTGTAGCAGAATTTTTCACAGTGCAGCACAGTTTAATGTTTTTCTGCTCTGTTCCCCATGCTTCAGGTTAATTCAGGTTAAAATAAATGCATTAGAGCTGTAAATTTACCAACCTGTCCTGGACTGTGGCTGTTTGGACACTCTAGCTATTTCGGACATGCGGCTCTCCAAGTATTCAAACACTCAGAGTTTTAAACTTTTTAAAAGGCGGTTTAGGCTAACAATGCAAACTGCTTGGGCTGAAAGATTTGAAGAATTGGGTTTTCCAACTGTGATTTAACCTGTTCTGAGGTATTTTCTACACATAATGTCCAGGCCTGTTTTTTTATCTGAGGTTTAAACACTGAATACTGTGGTAGCCATGGCTGTGATGTCACAGCACATGGCTGGTTGGATGCTTCTGCTTAGTCCAGGTCATCTACACAGGGTTCGTAAGCTTCATTCCATTGAGTTAAAATTCTCCACTCAGACCTTAAAAATAATCTTAATTGCCGCTCTTGTGAATATTGCAGGCTATTAAAGTACAATATCTATATAGAAATAATTATTAATCTTTCAGACCCACAGTGACAGAAGAATAGGTGCAGAAAACAGAACAGTAAAATGAAAAGCCTGGAGCTGAGACAGGGCATGTGGAGACAATACAACTTGGAAAATATCATTCAATGGATTATGGCACAGTTATGTTCCCCAATTAAAGGTACTGAGATGTGAAGCTTCCACCCCAGTGACAGTTTCACACCTTTTTTACCTTTCATACTTATAACCTACTTACTGTGTTATCTTTGTGCTTTTGGCACTTTAGATGATAAATAACTTTGCTCATCTGCTCAGGAGTTAAGAAACATTACATACACTTAACTCACTCCAACTACAATAACGAAACCTCTTCTGAACAGAATCTGAGAGAAATTCACTCTGCAGTAAATCTGTCATCTCTAAACCACTAAAACATTATTATTAGTCCATAGGATCTTAAGGTTCTATATCTGGCCTTTCACGGTCTGCGACTCTGTTCACACCCAGTACTGATCCGTCTTGTCTCTTCTTGAGGATGTGAAAGTTTAAGCTGTTACATGCAGTTAGGGTCAGTGACAAAAAAGGTTGAAAAGGACTCTTTCACAAAGTCTTTTAAGAAGGACATGATGTGCATTTTTATACCGGCACATAAAATATGCATTTATATATCTGTGCATTTTCTATCTGAAACATAGTGCTTATTATCAAATCTTTTAATTGCCTGTTTCAGTTATTAAACTGTGCTCATCTGGTTGCCCCTTCTGGCTGACTGGGTGACACAAAGCTCCTTCTGGCTGACTGATTTCAAATTAAACAGACATCTAGTCAGACACCTGTAGAAACCTTTATACTTGTTTTGCAAATAAATAAACATTATAATAAAACCATATTTTCATGGGTCTCCTGAGGTTAGACCACCTAACAATGGTAAACTGACCCGTTCTAACCACAACTCAAACATCACACTTTTACTAAGGCTATTATTACTAGTTTATTAAAAGTGAGCTCTGAGCTTTCCGTCTAGGTGAACTGAGCTCCACAGTTTAGAAGCAGAAAGAGCCTCTCCACATTTTCTGTATTTTACAGAAGGTGTTTGCAGAAGGTCAGTATCTGCAGATCAAAGATCATAAACAGACAGACATTCAGAAGCTTTTAGGTCGTTTAGAGGGCTCTAACCTCAGGTACGGCACTGTTGCCATGGTAGCTCTGAATGACGCCACATGCACAGTGAAAATAACACATCGATTTCGACCTGAGTTTCTCATTAAGGACACACAGACATGAATCAGATACGATGTCCGATCTAGGACCACATATGAAAGTGGATCAGATCTGTTTACACTGGGGCAAAGCATCAGCTTTTTTTATCAGCCTCTTAAGCCTGGTAGTGTGAACACAGCCTGTGCGTGTCTGACTGGAGACACTGGACTGTGAATGAAAATCTGTCCACAGACAGTAACGAGTTCTCACTGCATACTGTAATTAAACAGGATTTTTGTGCACCTCCTGTATGTTCTCACTCTATCATGCCAGCAAGTAGTTTTATATTAGTTCATATTTTCACAGTTTAGAATTCATGTCTGCCCTTTAAACTCTTCTAACTTGTCTGTACGTGTTTCCTCAGACCTACTCCGGCCTCTTCTGCGTGGTGGTCAATCCTTACAAAATGCTTCCCATCTACTCGGAGAAGATCATTGACATGTACAAAGGCAAGAAGCGCCACGAGGTTCCACCTCACATCTACTCCATCACAGACAATGCCTACAGGAGCATGATGCAAGGTGAGACCACCAATCACACAGTTTCTTCAGAGATCCAGAACTTCAGGCTTCAGGTTCCACTTCCATCCTTCAGCTCGACATCTGGCCATGCTCTCACTAGTGGGGGAGAGATGGCAGGTTCTCTCTGGTTTTACAGAGGAACATAAAGCTGAAATATAAAGAAGGAAAGAAATCAAGAGCCCTTTACTGAGGTTCTTTACGGACTTTATAGAAATGTTCTAATAAATGCTTTAAGAGGGTATGTCCATTTCAGCTTGAGCTGTTTCTGTCTTTTTCTCTGTCCTTGCTAACAGAACTTAAAGTCCACAAGCATCATCACCACTAACAGCCAAATCTCAAAGGGGCTCCCTGCTCCCTGCACAGTGGGGAAAACCGTGGCTTCTCCACCCGAAAGTCCTCTAGTGCAATATTTGGACATATGAGCCATTATTTTATGACCTACATAGTGCACTACATAGGGAGTAGGGAGCCATTTAGGCCTCAGTCTTTGTGTCTGTTAACATACCCAGATAGCAAGATGGTTGGCAAGCCAATGTTGCTCATTTTCCTCTCACAGTCCTACTTAATTATAATTATTCCTTCATTTCTTTTGTTGCATTTGTGAATACTTTACTGAATAACAGGAATATCTTATATCCAGTTATACAGCTGTAACCAATCTAGCAGCAACATTTTTAACAAATTAATTTTATATTAGTCCTCTGTAGTTTGTAATATTTGTCTTTTCCAAAAAAGACTATGTGCCTTTAACATTTAGCTGCTGCCGTACATGCTAATCATTAACACTTAAACCCTGAGGACAGAAGCTGCTAACGCTAACCGTGTTGAGCTGTGATGTTGCAGAAAACATGCTGAGCTTCTTTAGCGTGTGGAGCACGTGTACATGACTTTGCACTTCACGCAGCGGTTAACATGTTGCGATTAAATGCTACAGAATATGCTACAGATGCTACAGTTTCTAAGAAAGCTGGCGTTGTAGCTGTGGGTGTAAATTTGTTTTAAAAGTGCCACAGATAAGCTTGTTAAAAACGTAAAAAAGTGAGAAGCCTCATCTAACAGCGATCCATGTAGCTGCAATTTAACAGAATAGTTCCTTCACTTCAGGGTAGATAAACAATAAATACATCTTTATCGGTATTTTTACTGTATTATTGAGTGTGTACAGGCCCGTTGGTTTAATGCTTCATTACTGTAATCTTTAACTGTTATCAGTCACTGTCCTCTCCTCTGGTCAGTGAAACGCAGCATTTAGCAGCTAACTGTGCTAGCATAGATAACAGCAGAGAAGTTGACTGTTTGGCCTTTTTAAAAAGTGGTGGGCTCACATCGCCAGAATCCCCTCTGTGAATGATATGTGTGGCTCTTATCTGGGTTTAAAACATGACATTTGTTAAAAAGTTTATTATTATTAAAGATTATGAATAGTTTCTTGAAGCATTCTCAGCTCTTCAGTGTGAAGTTTAATTTGTAAGCTGACTTAGCTGTGCAAGCTGTGTTGGCCTTGTTGGCTGCATCTGCATCAGTTGCGTTAGCAGCATTTGTTGTGTTAACTGTGTGTGCTGTCATAGCTTCGTTAGCTGAGTAAACTGTGTTAGCTGTTTGAGCTGTGTTGTCTCTGTTAGCTACATTTGCTGTGTTAGCAGCGTGTGTGCTGTCATAGCTGTGTGCTGTTGTAGCTTCATTAGCTGTATTAGCTGTGTAAGCTGTGTTAGCTGCTTTAGCTGTGTTAGCTGCTTTTGCTGTGTTAGCTCTGTTGTCTCTGTTAGCTACATTTGCTGTGTTAGCAGCGTTAGCTCTGCTGGCTGTGTTCAGGACCTGCTTTACTTTTAGATTAATCTCCACAGCACTGTAATAACTCATTAACTGTGGCAGCAGCTGTAGAGTGAGCGAAAAGGAGCAGAACACCTTGAAGAACTGATCAGGAGAAACATTCAGACTGAGAGGGGAACCCTGAACTCCTGAAGGAAGAGCCTGAGCAGAATTCAGAACATTACACTGATAAACTGTGCTGGGAGGTTTAACTAGTCAGGATTGAGCAGAGAGGTTGTAATTGATTAATGACTGTTTACCTGGACTGATCTGTAGTAATAGAGTGGATTTCTGCCATGGTTGAGGTCAGTGTGGTGAACCGTGTGGAGCTCTGGTTAGCCGGCAAGCTAATCTGGCTAACTCAATTTAAATGAACAGTAAAAGCACAGACGGTAATAAAACAGCCGCCTTTCTGTCTGTGTATCATCCAGTCTCTCTGTAGTGATAATTTATAGTCAGCGAGGATGAAGTGTTTAAAGGTTTGAGATTAACATTCACCATCTCCAATGTTTTGGATGTTCAGTGCTGCTAAAGCTCATCAAAGCCAGTTCTGCTGAAGTTAATGTCATTTCTCTTTAAACGGTGGCTGCTTTGCTCTAGAGCCTGTATCAGACGCCTGTGAGCAGCGGCACTGATGTGGATGGTGTGTGCTTGTGGTAAAGCGGAAGTTTAGATCACACTGTCACTGTTTGCTGTTTGGTGTTTCTCAACAGAAGCAGCATCTTCACTGAACCCACATGCTTACACCAGAGAAGGATGTCCAGTGCTGTGGTCTTTGTTGTTGTGCTGGTTTGTTGCCATGTTTTTTGTTGCTATGCAGATTTGCTTTCATGGTGGCTGTTGCCAAGGGGGTTGTAGTTGTAGTGGTTTGTTGATGTGGTGATTGTTGTCTTGGTTGGTGTTGCCATGGGGGTTGTAGTGGTTTGTTGCTGTGATGGTTTGTTGCCATGATGGTTGTAGCTGTGGTGTTTTGTTGCCATGGTGGTTGCTGTCATGGTGACTGTTGCCATTTTGGTTGTAGCTGTAGTGGTGTGTTGCTGTGGTGATTGTTGCCATTGGGGTTGTAGCTGTGGTGGTTTGTTTTCATGGTGGTTGTTGTGATGGTGGCTGTTGCCATGGAGGTTGTAGCCATGGGGGTTGTAGCTAAAGTGGTTTGTAGCTATGGTGGTTTGTTACCATGGCGGTTGTTGCCATTGTGATTGTTTTTGAAATAGAGGTTTGTTGACATGAGGATTGCTACCATGAAGGTTGTTGATAGTGGACAGTGACATACTAGTTTTTTGGTGTGTTGGGTGTTGCCAGGGTGGACATAGCAATTGTTGTTTTTTAAAAGTGGTCATTTGTTGCCATGGTAGTTGTTCCAGTGATGGTTGTTACAATGGTGTTTTTTGCAGTCGTAGATGTTGATGTGGTAGTTTTTTGCCTTGTTGGTTGTTGCAGTAGTGGGTGTTGTTGAAGTTGTTGTTGCCAAAGTGGTTGTTACCGTGGTGATGGTGATCAGATTCCGTGATGAAGGTAAGCTAAAGGGCTTACACTGATTGGGCTTTGAAGTGCAGCAGCGCCGTCAGAGCTAATAAGATAAAAGACCATAAAACACCAGAGCTGTGTGTGTGTGTGTGTGTGTGTGTGTGTGTGTGTGTGTGTGTGTGTGTGTGTGTGTGTGTGTGTGTGTGTGTGTTTAAGAGAGGATTTGAGCAGCTGTGTTAAGGCTCAGACAAAAACGCTACAGGACTTTTAATATTGGAAACGACTGTTTTGTTTATTGTTTCTCACTCATTTTTAGATTAAGCATCTATAAAACATCTACATAATTGTACTTTTTTTGGGATGTGTTTTATGTCCATGTATGAGGGATGTGAATATAAAATGATTACAGGTTACAGTTATAGATACTGGTTACAGTTTAAACAGTGCTTATACTTTAATCCAAACTCTGCTCTAAGAGCAGTTTCACTGTTTCTGCCACAGAATCCCACCTGATCTGAACCTTCAGACCAGCCAGGTGAGACCTGTGCTCACCTGCACATCTACAGAGTTTCTGACTTGGTTATTTGTAGTGAAGTTCAGAATCTGCACTTTCTCTGCTGTTTTCAGTGAGCTAAATATTAACAGTGCATTAATGATTTTGTTGTTGCCAGCAGAAATAGTGTCCTCTGATGGTTACGGAAGGAACTGTAGATGAACACTCTCGCTCTGTGTTGTGGTCAGGGAGATGGGAATAGGTTTTGTGCTGAAATTTTAATCATCGTATGTGTGACATGACTGATGATTTCATACAAAATGATTTGCCCTTTTCATTTATTTATTTATATTGTTAATTAATGACAAACAAAACGTGTCGTACAGTGCTATAATGAGGCGAGGGCTAAGTGGCAACCAATCATATTTGTGATATACATTTAACACACACCCAACAGGAGATATAACAGTGGATAAAACATTATCATTACAAAAGCGGCCCATTTTCAGCTCACTGTAATGTAAATATGGCTTACAAAGAGCACGACTACTACAGATTATGGAAGGATAAAAACACTAATTCTAACTCAAGCACAAGGTCTTTACACGCTCAAATTATTAAGAAGTTTAAAACATTTTATTGGTATTATTATTTCAGCAGTTGCAATCCTGAATTCAGGGGTGCTGCAGCCCCCCTCAGTCGCTCAACACTACACATCAGACTGCATACAGACATTTAAAGTTTTAATAAACTTTCCAATCTTGTGAAAATTAGATTCTCGACAGAGTCAGAGTTAAGATTAAGAACAGAACCAGGATTACAATTAGGACCTGCTTTAGGATCAGGATTAGGACCTGAGTCTTTAACACCTCCATCTCCACTGAATCTTCAGTCAGCACCGCCTTGAGAAGGCCATGTTCATGTAAATAATGGAGGTGATAACTGACCCAGCAATGCATCTCTGCTGAGTGTAATGACCTTAAATAGAGCCGCTGTGATCCCAGCAGGACACTCAGCTCTGATATTAGAAGGTTGAACTTGTTGGTGAACTCTTTGGGGACGGTTCTGTTTTCTGTGAAATCCCACAGGGAATTGGGCTCTTGTTGGGTTTGGACTGGTTCCGTGTCTCCCACAGTCCCGAGATTAGAGCCGTGTTATTGTTTCTGCACTCATGTGGCTCCTCGCTCGACTCTGGAGGCGTCTGTTCAGGTTTCTCTTTTCCTTGAGAGCTTGGAGAGCTTCCAGAACTCTTAGATTCACCCAGAGCTTCAGTGCTGGAGATAAATCACTCTGTCACCTCAGTTCAGCTTCAGTTCAGCTCCATACCTTCAGGTCCCTCATTAGAGCAGATCATTAGGAACCCGGACTTAGCTCAGCCTCCAGGAGAGGCTCTCCTTGTCTCCTGACTGAACAATGACAGAACGCTTTTAATAGAACTCAAAATCTATTCATTGCATTTATCTTAATTTGTTATTTATCACATCTTACAAACAGAAGTAGAGGATGTGTTTATTCTGAGTGCTGAAAAAAATAGACAGAGGCTAAAAATAACTATTCAGAGTCAGTTTACACCTCATAGCTCCAGCTCCCCCACGACCCAGAAGGATAAGTGGCTTAGACAATGTGTGTGTGTGTTTACACCTCATATTTTAATGTACAGATAATTTCATTACTTTTGGAAGCGATAAAATACAATAAGGGAATAAATTAGTTTCAAATCATTTTAACAAACTAATGCAGAAGAATCTGTGTTGCTAATTGACTTGTTTAGCGCACTGTAGCCTCTAAGTAGTGATGATGCCACAGGACTGGACCTGGACAAAATGGAGAACATCTTGAAGTATTGGTCATTGTTAAACTTATTCGCTCTAATGCGAATGCTAACTCCAGATGCTATCTAGAACGTACAGAAATTCTTTTGGTCCATTCCTCATGACATTTACACACAATGTGAAGGGCAACAGGCATTTTCAAATTATGTCAAAAACTGATAAACATCAAAAATGGAGGATTTCTTCTGACATCGGCGATATGTGTCTATTTAGGCAATTACTCAAGAATTCTTGTCGTTTTTGTGCATTTTGTATAATTATTTCATCCGTTTTTCCTTCTTGTGCATTTCTAATATGCTTCTGTTATGTATGCTATTAAACCTTACCCAGAATGCCCTGCATTCCTATGTTCAGTGTTATTCTTAGTTTTAATCTCAAAAGTAAACAGAAGTTTAAAAGTGTCTGAACTCAAGAGGTTATAAAGTTCTGAGCTGATCTAATCAGTGTTTGTGTTTTTGTGCTGCAGATCGTGAGGATCAGTCCATTCTCTGCACGTGAGTGAACAAACTGCACACACACACACACACACACACAGACACACACAGATACAGACACACACACACACACACACACAGACACATTCACACACATACACAGACACATTCACACACACACACACACACACAGACACATACACAGACACACACACACACACACACACACACACACACACACACACACACAGACACACACACAGACACATTCACACACATACACAGACACATTCACACACACACAGACACATACACAGACACACACACACAGACACACAGACACAGACATTCACACACACAGACACACACACACACACAGACACATTCACACACATACACAGACACATTCACACACACAGACACATACACAGACACACACAGACACACACACAGACACAGACATTCACACACACACACACACATACATTTACACACACACACAGACACATTCACACACAGACACACAGACACATTCACACACATACACAGACACACACAGACACACACACACAGACACATTCACACACATACACAGACACATTCACACACACACACACAGACACATTCACACGCACAGACACACAGACACATTCACACACATACACAGACACACACAGACAGACACAGACACACACACACAGACACACACACACAGACACACACACACGCACACAATAGACACACACAGAGACACACAGACACACACACACACACACATTTACACACACACAGACACATTCACACACACACACAGACACATTCACACACATACACAGACACACACACACAGACACATTCACACACACACACAGACACATTCACACGCACAGACACACAGACACATTCACACACAGACACACACACACACACAGGCACACAGACACATTCACACACACACAGACACATTCACACGCACAGACACACAGACACATTCACACACACACAGACACACACACAGGCACACAGACACATTCACACACACACAGACACATACACAGACACACACACACACACACACACACACACACACAGACACACACACAGACACATTCACACACATACACAGACACATTCACACACACACACACACACACAGACACATACACAGACACACACACACAGACACACAGACACAGACATTCACACACACAGACACACACACACACACAGACACATTCACACACATACACAGACACATTCACACACACAGACACATACACAGACACACACACACACACAGACACACACACAGACACAGACATTCACACACACACACACACATACATTTACACACACACACAGACACATTCACACACAGACACACAGACACATTCACACACATACACAGACACATTCACACACACAGACACATACACAGACACACACACACACACACACACACACACAGACACACACACACAGACACATTCACACACATACACAGACACATTCACACACACACACACAGACACATTCACACGCACAGACACACAGACACATTCACACACACACACAGACACATTCACACGCACAGACACACAGACACATTCACACACAGACACACACACACACACAGGCACACAGACACATTCACACACACACAGACACATTCACACGCACAGACACACAGACACATTCACACACAGACACACACACACAGACACACACACACAGACACACACACACGCACACAACAGACACACACAGAGACACACAGACACACACACACACACATTTACACACACACAGACACATTCACACACACACACAGACACATTCACACACATACACAGACACACACACACAGACACATTCACACACACACACAGACACATTCACACGCACAGACACACAGACACATTCACACACAGACACACACACACACACACAGGCACACAGACACATTCACACACGCACAGACACACAGACACATTCACACACACACAGACACACACACAGGCACACAGACACATTCACACACACACAGACACATTCACACGCACAGACACACAGACACATTCACACACACACAGACAGATTCACACGCACAGACACATTCACACACAGACACACACACACACAGGCACACAGACACATTCACACACACACAGACAGACACACACAGACAGACACAGACACACACACACACACAGCCATGCACACAACAGACACACACAGAGACACACAGATACACACACATACACACACACAGATACACACATACACACACACACACAGACACAGACACGCACAGACACAGACGCACACACACAGACGCGCACACACACAGACACGCACACACACAGACACACACAGACACATACACAGACACACACACAGACACAGACACACGCACACACACAGACACACACAGACACACGCACAGACACAAATGCACACACACACAGACACGCACAAACACATAGACACACACAGACACACACACAGACACAGACACGCACACACACAGACACACACAGAGACACACACATACACACACACAGATACACACACGCACACACACAGACACACACACACAGACACATACACAGACACACACAGACACACACACACACACACAGACACGCACACACACAGACACACACACACACACAGACACAGACACAGACATACACACATACACACAAACACACAATGTAGAGTTCTGTAATTCACAGTAAATCAGTTTCTCTCTAATGTGTTGATGAGGCTTTGTTACAGAATTCCTGCTAACAGTGTGATTCAGGCTGAACTCAGTGTGAAAAAGATAGCCCCCTTTTCTTTTGGGAGGGGCGGGGGTCAGCAGCGATGGAGCTGAGTGACCGGAACTGGGTTTATAAATGTCTCTTCACAGTGGGAATGGGCAGAGGGGTCATAGGTCAGGGGTCAGGCCTCTGCAGGGCCTCTATACAGCCCCTTTAGGCCTGTTAGCCTTTCCGCAGGAAATCAGTCCTGATGCTAAATCCAGATTAACTGCTGTTTACTTTACAGTGATTGTTTATTTGTTTAGTCCGGAGTCTTTGACTCATCAATGTCCATGGACGGTGCTGTTTTATCCCTCAGAGAACATTCAGACATTCTGTAAAACAGACCCTCAGTTTTCCTGAGGGAGGGGCGAGACGCGAGAAGAGGGGATCTGCCTCCTGCAGGGTTTATGTGAATATGAAATGAAATGGTTAGAAATGTGTTTGTTGGTGGCTTAAAGGAAATGGAAACCACCCTGAGCGCAGTGACCAATCGGATCGCTCAAATCCTGATTTAATCAGGCAGATTCCGAACTGTCTCTGTGGGCGGTCTGGAGGAGCTCCTCTAAACTTCCTGCTGTTTGATGGGTCTTGTTGAAATACTAAATAAAAAAGCTGAACTGCTGTTTTTACATATTTACAAATAGTCATACAGTGTCAAAAACCAAGTCTATTAAAAATACTGAACAACATAACAATTAATTGGTGGAGTTTGAGCTTCTATCAGCTGTTAGCTATGTTAGCTCTAGTAATATTCCTGTTGATATGTAAACTCTATATCTATATGACTGTGAGCCCACATACAGAACTTTAGGACCCCTAATAAGCCTAGTCTTGGACTAAATTCCAATGCCAATGGTGTTTTATCCTAAAGTAAATCAATTTAATTCAATTTAAAATTTATTTAGTCAAGTTTAGTCAAATTGAATTTAGTCAGAGTTTGACCTTTTGCCCTCAGTTACCTTTACGGTCAGTGTGTATATAGCAGGTTTCTACTGCCGTGATAAAACAATGTGAGACTTTAAGAAGCTTTTAAACAGAGTTTTAACTAAGTTTAGCATTTTTACAGCACGTTCAAAATGTTCTTCATTTTCTAATGTCTGAAATTGACCAATCCCTGACCAAAAAGCTCTCATATTTTAAAATAAAAACGTCATAGCTTTTTGGGAGCCATAAAATACAAATGGAAAATAAATTAGATTTAACCCATGTTAACAAACAAATGCAGCAAAATGCATATATGAAGTAAATTTGAGGTTATTAGTGATGATGTAACTGGACTTCAGAAAAACATAGAACATCTTGACGTATTGCTGATTATCAAAGTCTGTTTCACTCTAATGCAATTAACTTTAGATGCTATCTAGAACCTATAGGAATTATACACTAATATGGTGTGAATTTAGGTGATTTAGGCTCAGTAATTTTCAGAAGTGCTTTGTGATCATTATTGCAACTAATATCTCTCTGGTTCTGTAGTAATACAGACCGTACTGAATACAGTTTAATGCAGAGTGAATAAAAGACAGAAACGTTTAATTCATTAAAAGCGAAAGCCCTGTTATCAGAGGTCGGCTTACAGGTTGTTAGTGTAGAGCAGCAGCAGTTCTACATTTTTCCCCCTTCGAGCTCCTGAACTCCTGAAATATCCGTGTATAGCTCTGAGCGCTGCTGTGAGAACTGAACGGAGGAAAGCTCCTTCTCTGGATTCACTCAGTCTGCTGGATCCTTTTTTTTTACCTTATAAGGAGATCAGAGCATCACAGATCAAAGACTAACTCAGCACTGTAATTCAGAATGACCAATCACTGACCAATCACAGCTCCTCCTGCAGCTCCTCCTGCAGATCCTCGTGCAGATCTTCTTTATTCAGAGCTTATTAGTTGCTGAAATCTTTATAAGATGTTTTAGTCTGATGGTTCAGCTGGGATTAAAAAAGCCCATCTATCAATTGTACTATGTATCCTATTTATATCTCATCAATTAGTGTGGTGCTAACTGCACAACTAAGTCATCTTGCCCTCGCCTTGATGATATAATGAGTGATGATACGATATGATGATATGAGTGGTGATGTGATGTGATCTGACGAGTGGTGATATGTGATGTGTTGATGCATTGATTGGTGATGTGATAAGTGGTGACATGATGATTGGCGATGTAATGTGATGAGTGTTGATGCGATGTGAGGAATGGTAATATGTGATGTGATGATCAGTGATGTGATGTGATGGGTGGTGACTGAGTGCAGGACTGAATTATGGCTTTAACAGAGAGAGAGCACGTCAGTCTCAGCTGTTCAGAGTTAGTCTAACTTCAGTTTTCCCCAAATAGCCACATTCAGGACAGCAGTTGGCCTATGTGAGTAGAAGAGAATGCTGGAGTTTTGATGTGTGGATTTATGAGGTTGTGATTGTGTGTGTGTGTGTGTGTGTGTGTGTGTGTTAATGGGATAAGTGGTGATATGTGATGTGATGATTGGTGATGTGATAAGTGCTGATAAGATGACTGGTGATTGTTCTGTCACTGTGATTAATACAGTGTTTTGTGTGTGTCGGTTGTTTTAGAGGTGAATCAGGTGCTGGAAAGACGGAGAACACTAAGAAAGTGATCCAGTACCTGGCGGTGGTAGCTTCATCCCACAAAGGCAAGAAAGACACCAGTGCTGTAGGTATCCGCACACAAATCCTAGATTTAACTGCCCTAAATTACCTTTAGTGACCATCAGTAACCTTTAATTACTTTAATATCTTTAATAGCATTAATACATTTAATAACATTTAACAGTGTCTAATATCTTTATTAATGTCTACAGACAACCTGCATCACACACACACACACACACATGCACACACACTCCCTCATTCACTCACTCACTACACTGCAGGTGTGTAAGTGATCACAAAGGTGGAGTCATATTTATTTATGGACCAAAACAAAAACACAGCCTAAAAGAGAAACTAATAACACTAAATGCATATCAGAGTTGGTCAAAATAAAACACTGTATATTCAAATATTTTATATTACAGGTTACTGCTTAAAATATGTAATATGACTATTCACTGGTTAAATGAGATAAAGGGTTAATATTACAATAATAAGAATGAAAATATACTTTCTATCTGTCTGTCTGTCTGAATCAATCTGATCACTCAGGACTGTTAAAGTGATAATTCAGGCAGTGGTAAAGAGACAAATGATGAATGAAAGCTAATGTTGCCAGTTAGCGTGATGTCACCCTGATGTTGTGATGTCATCATACGTGGAGCACAAGTTTTCATCCTCCATTTAAACTGAGTGCAGGACTGAATTATGGCTTTAACAGAGAGAGAGCGCTTCAGCCTCAGCTGTTCAGAGTTAATCTAACTTCAATTTCCCCCAAATAGCCACATTCAGGACAACAGTTGGCCTATGTGAGTAGAAGTGAATGCCGGAGTTTTGATGTGTGGATTTATGAGGTCGTGACTGTGTGTGTGTGTGTGTGTATGTGAGTGTGTGGGTGTGTGTATGTGTGTTACACTGAGAGGAAAACAGTGTTCAGACACTTTTATTCTCATTATTTAATCCATTTCCGGTGCACAGATCCACTTCACATCTGCACACAGGATGATTTCAGGCTTCTTACTTGAATATGGATATGAACACATAAAAAAAGAGCTCAGCCAGTTTGCATTGAAGTCCCAGTAGTTACTGAATAATAAGGTTTAGTATGTAATAACCCTGAGATTTAAAGCAGTTTAGAGAAATTGGTGAATGAGCCCAATTTTTGTCTGATCAAACAGAACAGAAACAAGATTGTTTGGTAATAATTCAGCTCATCATGTTTAGACAAAGAAGCATCTTATCCTGAGAACTCCCACAGTGAAGTATGGTGGTGGGAGTATCATGAAGTTGCCTCTCTGTAAATACTGGAGAATTACACGCCGTCGGAGGAAACATGAAGGTAGTGGGAGATACTAGAGAAGAATTTAATCTCTTTAGCCAAGAAACTCAATCTGAGGAGATGTTGGAGAGTACGTCAGAGGGACCCTTTTAACCCTGAGGAACTGTAGACAGTTTGCTGAGAAGAACAGAGCCCAATGCTGCCAAAATCATTGCTGCTTACTGTAGACCACCTATGTCAGAACCAGTCCTTGCAGACCACAACACTGCAGACTTCAGCACACTACCTCATTAATCACGCTTGATTCAGTTCATCAGCTAATTAGCAAGGCCTTAATGAGTTCAGAGTGTTAGATGAGGGTAAATGCTTATCTCCACGACACTTTGACCTGGAAGGTCCCCAATTTAACAAGCCTGCTATAGAAATATCTAAGCTGGAAAAGCATTATCTTCCTAACAAATGCTCATGCTATTAATTTATAATTCAAATCTTTGTTTTACCATTATCATATACACATATTTCACGTCCATATTTGTGAGTAAAATTCTGAAGGTGTTAATCTGGAGTGGATCTGTGAGCTGGATCCTCATTAACGAGTCTGACCGCTGATTTGCGCTCATTGTATGGTCAGTGTTAGACCTGCATGCCGTGTGAGAAAGTCTTATATGGAGGGACGCTCTCTGTCAGAACACAAACGTCCTGATGCTGTAAATGAGACCAAACTCCCCCATCTGAGATTGACTGAACTCTTTCGGTGCCAGAGGAGAAACAGAGACGCTGGCACTGAAACAGTCACCCTGGAGCACAGTGTGTGAGCATGACGGTGTTCCTCTCATCTCCTCTCTTGTCTTCTTCACCTCTTAATCCAGCACAGGTTCATTAGCGCCCTCTGTGACCCTCATACATGTACATACAGCACTTTAACACTGTTTCCCGGCGGGCGGTAGTTTACCGGCCGCTCCGGAACCTCACTGAAACGAACGATGAGCTTTAGTTTAGGTCCTATAGGGCTGGATAGCATGACCATAATATCATTACTGCGATTAAGCTTTTCTGTGCTAATTGTGGATATTTTCAGTACTTTAATAACATTAAACTGCATGTTTAATTACAAATTAGTGCACTTATTGTACTTATAGTACTTTATATAACTAGTACATGTTAGAAATATAGTATGTTTTCAAGTCATTTTGAATATTGTAGAGTAAGACTACCCTTGTAAAGCATTTATAAATGGTTTAAATATGTTAATGTTATTAGTTAGGTCAAAAATACTTTAAAAATCTTTAATAAGCAGTCATAACACCTTGAAAAAGGGCAAACGTGAGCTGTTATATCTGATGAGCACCGTGTGAACGTGATGAAGCTGAGTGGTTTAATGCTGACTGACTAAGATCAGTAAAAGACCTGAGCTTTAACGGTGCAAATGAATGCGATTTCACTATTAGACAAACAATAGCGCACTGTACTTTTTTATTTGTGTTGTAAGTGCTTATTAATGTTATTACATTTTAAGGTCTTTATAACCTAATTAAACACATTCATAAACTTTGTTTAAAACCATTTGTAGGTCTAGTCTCTTTCTAAGGTGGTTATCAATACTTATTGGATGATAACTGAAGATACTGGACATCTTTGAGGAAATGGCTCAGCCACACACAAAGATGGTTCCTTAGTAAAGATTACTTTTCTATATAGAACCAGGAACACTCAAAAAGCCGTTTGCATGATTTTAGGGTTCTTTGCATGGTGAAATGGTTCTTCAGATTAATGGAGAATGTGTTGGTTCTACATAGCACCATAAAGGGTTCTTCTGTTGTTAGCAACTTAACATCATCACAATAGCAGAACCCTTTTTGGTGCTATATAGAACCATCATATTCTGAAGGACCTTTTTTATGATGCAAAAAACCCTATAATCATAAACTCACAGGGTTATTTAAGGGTTCACGGTTCTATATAGAACTATTCTCTCTACTGAAAAACCCTCTTTTTAAAAAAATGTAACAGCAGATCACAATAGTATTTGTCCTATTGTGTTTATCCTAATATCAGTGTTGAACACTCACTGCCTGATACACACATAAATGTACAGGTCATTCTCTCAGAGTTCTGCTCAGGGCTGTTCCACCTTCTGTCTGTTCTGTCTTCTCAGAGCTCTGGAAGGTGAAATATGGTGATGTGTATCAAGTGTATCTGAGGCCAGTGATGTCACTTGTTGGCCATGTGGTCCAGCCCCGCCGTGTTGGAGTGTGTTGTGCCTGTGAAGTGTGTATGAGCCTCACAGAGGGTGTGTGTAGGGACAGTAGTAGTAGATCCACCTTCATGCACAGTTTGGCCTTTACTGAGCACCACTTCTGATAACCCCTCTCACTGCAGTAAACACGGCCGCACTCCGCTGGAATGTGGAGGCCGTTAGTTTTCCCAAATAAGGTCATGTACACGCGGGTGAGTCAGAGAGGAATCCTCCACACCCGCGGACTCAGAGGGGCTCCGGACCTCCGGCGGCCACAAGGGCCCCGCCGCATGGGGGCCGAGTGACCCTCCATCTATCTCAAAAACAGCCCAGCATTTTTTTCTGAATGTTTTATGATATTCACTCTATCCTCGTTTCTCAAGCAGAGTGTGGAGACCTGTCTCTGTCCCTGTCGGCTCACATTTATCTTTTTGCTCCTTCTGCCCTCTCTCTCTCTCTCTCTCTCTCTCTCACTCTCTCTCTCTCTCTGTGATCATCTGAAGTTTCCACAGATCTGCTTTCCTTCCCAGCGCTTACCTGCCTCTGGTACATATCTTCCTCTTCCTTCTTGATGTTTTTAAACTGACTTCACAGCTTTGTGAACTTCATATTAACATACATCAAACAAGATGTAATAAGCACATATTGCAGTACTAAGTGGACCTCCTGTCCACTTTTCTGTGTGTAGGTTCAAGTGTATTTAGGTTGGGGGGAGTTTGTGCTGGTCATGTGTCAGGAGTAATAATCTAATTGTGCAGTAAAGCGTGTCTAATAACCCGCCTGTATCTTGTGATGTAAATCTGGGATTATCGTCTGTGTCTGTCTAAAAGAACGTATCATCTTCAGACCGAGGCTCACAGCCATTATAGATAGATTTACTTAGATTCTGCACTGTGAGCTAAGATGGGTTAAACTTACTTAAATGTCAAGTTATTAGGCCTAAAAGGCAAGTTAACTTTTGTTTTTGTTATATCCCATAATTCTACTTTGACTGCTACTTAGTTTTCTGTTTCATTGTAATTAAGATACCAAACCCTACTTGTTAGAATAAATAAAATGTTTGTGACCTGATTTTTCAAGTTTAACTTTGTGAGTTACTCAAAGCTAAAAACCCACTTTAATTTCGCATTTCATTTGATAATTAAGAAACTTTCTCTGATTAAGTGATATTGACCACTTTTCCAAATACTTAAGGGGTAAAACTTACTCCACCAGCACAGACCCCCGCTTAGCAGCTGAGAAAACGATAATTTGTCAAACACAAGGTCAGGCAACTGAGAAAAGGGTACACCTGTGGAAAGGTAGTCTGAGTGGAATGACAACACATATGCAAATAGTGGCCAGGAGCCAACGGGGACAAGGAAGTTTTAACCAACAGGATTGTGTCAAACTGTATTTCACTTAAATAACATTGAGTTTCAGTTCTACACATTTGTTGAGCAACAGCAGTGCAGGTTCAGTTTCTGACTGTGGCTTCAAATCTGCCAACAGACTAAACTTAACTGCAGTTAGTTGAAAGTTCATCAAAATCATCAAAAACGTCCCCTAAAATAAAGTAATTGAGAAATATGTGGCATTATTCAGTTTTATATACAACAAACATCAGTTATTAGAGTTAACAAAATGTGGGATTACAGTGGTTACACTCGACCGACTTTACAGGACGAGATAACTGCCTGAAGGATTAGAGAATATTCACCACTTCTCAGCTCCGACTGACTCAGTGTAGTCCTGTTGAGCCCCATAAGCAACTGAGCTGTGAAAACAGATGGTAGTAATGTGAACAGAACAAAAAGGAGGCTTAGAATGTAATCAGCCCAACAGTTCATCTAAAAAGCATCATAATTCAAAAATTTGTAAATGAAATGCCTTTATTTTTTGCCTCATCTGTGAATTTACTCCAGTTTCCTGTCTGTGTCTGTCCTGTGTGTTCATTTCTTCAGCATGTCACTTTCTTCTCTTCCTTGCTCCCGTGTTAGTTGGTGAATACATTTTTCATCTGCTTTTATTTATTTAATTTTTTTATGTTTCTCACACAATCACAAAATGTGCATTAATCTCCATTTTGCGCAACTCACCCTCGTGGTCTGACCTGTAGGGGGAGCTGGAGAAGCAGCTTCTGCAGGCAAACCCAATTTTGGAGGCTTTTGGTAACGCCAAGACCATCAAGAATGACAACTCATCACGATTTGTGAGTTTCAGTTAAAGAAAAAGTGTTGCTGGCTTCACTGAAATGAAATGAATAAAATCCTGAATAATTAATCACATCCTAAAGTTTGAAATACTCTTTTTTTCCACAGGGCAAATTTATCCGAATTAACTTTGATGTAACGGGATACATCGTTGGAGCCAACATTGAAACCTGTATCTTTTCCCACTAAGATCCAATCCCAATCCCAATTCCAGTCGCCAATCTTTACCTCTGCCCTATCCTTAATCTTTAAACTCTCATCCAATAATAATTCCCAACCCTTAACATATCCCAATCCCATTCCCAGTTTGTAGCTCATCCCAGTAACAATTCCCAACCCTTACCTCATCCCAATCCTAATTCCGAAACCTTACCCCATCCCAATCTCAATTCTCAATCCTTACCGTATTCAGATCCTCAACCCTTCACCCATCTCAATCCAGTCCTTACCCTTTACTCCATGTCAGTCCTCAAACCTTATTCCATCCTAGGTCTTAGTTCCCAGTCCTCATACCATCCCAATCCCTAACCCCATTCAAATTCCAATCCCTAAACCTTACCCCAAACTATTAACCTGCCAATGCCCAAACTTTTGCCCATTTTAAACCCAATCCCCAAGCCTTACCCTATTCCAGTCCTAAATTCTTACCATATCCCATTATCAGTCCTCAATTCTTATCCTGTCCCAATCTCCAAATTTTATTCCATCCCAATCCTAAAACTCAAGCCATACCCCATTCCAATACCCAGTCTTTACCTAATCTCAATACCAACCCCCAACAGTTAACCCCAGTCTTCAACCCATTCTTCATACCAATCCAAATCCCTTCCCCTGAATTACAGTTCCCAAAGTTTATCTTCCCAACTCTATCTAACTTTCTTTATGCATCACCAATGTTAATTCTTAGTCCCCATCCCAGAGCCCCAGACTAGTACATCTAGGTTCCTCCGTTTTTGGAAGTCACTGTGCACAGACTTTCTCCTCACAGCACCAGAGTGAGCTCCTGCAGGGCTGATAATCAGCTGAGCTGAATCAGGTGTGGTGGAATAGTGGGGGGTCTGAAAGCTGTGCAGGTGGGCAGGTCTGTAGGACCCTTGCAGCAGAACATCTGCTCCATAGTCATCTTAATGACAGAGACAGATTCGAAGTGTTTCCTTAACACTGGACCCTATCAGACCTGCTGGAGAAGTCACGCTGTATCAGACAGGCAAAGACAGAGAGAACTTTCCACATTTTCTACTACATGGTGGCAGGCGCAAAGGACAAGCTGCGTGGTAAGAGCAAGAGCTTTAGAGATTGGGCAGTGAAAGAAGCTGATTATTTCAACTGTGTTCAAACTGTTATTTCAAACCGTGTACGGTTTGTCAAGCTGATTGTCTGTGATTCTTCAGGTAACTTAAGTTATGATCACTAGCGACTGGTTACCGAGGTTGTTTTCACAGCACACAGTGGATGTTTCTGTCATTTGCATTGGCCTTTTGGCCAAACAGCTATTAGGAAATAGTTACTCCATTCTGTTCCCACTTTGACACATCGCACTTTGCTTTGTTCTGTTCACCAGAGGAGCTCCTGCTGGAGAGCTTCAGCAATTACCGCTTCCTCGTGAATGGCCACGTGCAGATCCCAAGCCAACAAGATGATGAGATGTATGAAGAAACCATGGAGGCTATGAACATTATGAGCTTCAGCGATGAGGAGAGAATAGGTATGGAATGTAGAAACTTTTTCATTCTAGTACAGTTTGAAAACATTATTTATTTTTAGTGAAATGCCTAAAGAATGCAGTGCAATGGAAGAACGGTAAAAATAGGATTTGAACTGTTTTGGAATCTCTTTCATTTCAGGCATCCTCAAAGTGGTGTCCACTGTGCTGCAGTTGGGGAATATTGAGTTCAAGAAGGAGAGGAACCAGGAGCAGGCCACCATGCCTGATAACACCGGTGAGACTCCTGCAAGAATGTCTGATAATCAAAAAATGAACAATCTGTACAAAAAATCACAATCTGTTTAAAAAATTTACCTTTGTCTTCATCAGCTGCCCAGAAGGTGTGTCATCTCTCAGGCATCAACGTGACAGACTTCACCAGAGCTATTCTGACCCCTCGTATCAAAGTGGGTCGTGAGGTTGTACAGAAGGCCCAGACCAAAGAACAGGTAACGACTTAACTAGTTGACAAAAGAGCTGGTCACCTGTGGGTTAAGCTTACTGTAGAAACAGGTCCCTGATGAAGGTTTTAGCATCAACAGAGGACACAAACTCACACAGTCACTTTTAATACTCTGCTTTTTTTACAGGCTGATTTTGCAGTTGAGGCTCTGGCCAAAGCCACGTATGAGCGTTTGTTCCGCTGGATCCTGGGCCGGGTCAACAAGGCACTGGACAAGACGAAACGACAGGGAGCTTCCTTCTTGGGCATCTTGGACATTGCTGGCTTTGAAATCTTTGAGGTTTGTGAGTGCCAGTGCTTCTGAAATGGTGAGATGCAGCCTAAGTAACACCAAGTGTTTATAAACACCACAGTGTTTATAATCCTCCTGCAGGACAACTCGTTTGAGCAGCTGTGCATTAACTACACCAACGAGAAGCTCCAGCAGCTCTTCAACCACACCATGTTCATCCTGGAGCAGGAGGAGTACCAGCGTGAGGGTATTGAGTGGAACTTCATCGACTTTGGCCTTGACCTGCAGCCCTGCATTGAGCTGATTGAAAGGCCGGTAAGTCTATTGAAATTTCCTCCACACTGCAAGATTTCTTCTTTTACGGTTCAGTGAAACGATACAAGTCATATCGCCCCCTACACTTCCTGTAGTCTTTTACAGTCTGTCAGACAGAGTGGATCATGTGAAAATTATAGTGTTTTCTAAATGAAACAATAGAAGCCATATCGCCCCCTACACTTCCTGTAGTGTATTGCAGTCTGTCAGAATGACTGTCATATGAACAGTTTAGAGTACTTCTGTTTGTTAAACAATACATCAATTATTAAAAAGTTGGCTAGTTGTCACATTGCACAAATGCAGCCTCTGTGTCTAAGGTGGGCCTCATCTGTTTTTACTGTGAATCCACTAGAACAACCCCCCAGGTATCCTGGCCCTGCTGGATGAAGAGTGCTGGTTCCCCAAGGCCACAGACATCTCCTTCGTAGAGAAACTCACAAATACTCATGTCAATCATATCAAATTTGCTAAACCAAAGCAGCTGAAGGACAAGACTGAGTTTTCTGTGCTTCATTATGCTGGAAGGGTGAGTTTTCAAATGTATGAACAGGTAGTTTTCATTTAAATCTAGTGATATTTATGGTTTCTTTTCTTTACCGGTTAATTTTTTAATGTAAAGTTTATTGCGTTGTGTGTAATCAGTGTACTGAGTTTGAGGGTGGAACGTTAATGCTATGGTTGTTCTGTCTGATGTAGGTTGATTATAATGCTGTAGCGTGGCTCACCAAGAACATGGACCCACTGAATGATAACGTCACTTCTCTGCTCAACAACTCGTCCAGCCAGTTCGTGCAGGACTTGTGGAAGGATGGTCAGTAGCAGGGTTTTAGTGTACCAGATAAATGGCTAGTCTTAATTGACTGTTTAAATGTAGTTAAGCGCAGTGGTAGTCCTGCTCTTGCTTGCTGCAGGTACAACAAGTTAGTTTCTCCAGCTGCTGCACAGCAGAAAAACCATTATTCCATATTTTACATTATAAATATTCCATTAAACCCTGTTTCCTCTATCATGGGTAACCACACTTGTGTACTGGTTTAAATGATGTTGAGATTTTTCCTGATTTAAATTGTCTCTCAGTGGATCGAGTTGTTGGGCTGGAGACGATCGCTAAGATGTCTGACAGTTCCATGCCAAGTTCCTCAAAGACAAAGAAGGGGATGTTCCGTACTGTCGGCCAGCTGTATAAAGAATCCCTGGCCAAGCTGATGACCACTCTGCACAACACACAGCCGAACTTTGTCCGCTGCATCATCCCCAACCACGAGAAGAGGGTGTGCATCGTCTAAATGATCCACCAAAATTCATAACCCTAAAGCTCTAACCCCTCAAACACTTCTACACTCTCATAACTGCAAAACTACAAATAACTCAGAAGAGTTACAGAACAATTTATAATAAATGAAATACTGAAAATACTGAAATTTTTTAATAAACATTGTATATATTTGAAATAAGTATGTTTATAGTTATGGACTGATGTGTATGTATTGTGCAGGCAGGGAAGCTGGACGCTCACCTGGTTCTGGAGCAGCTCAGGTGTAATGGTGTGCTGGAAGGTATCAGGATCTGCAGGCAGGGCTTCCCCAACCGCATCGTCTTCCAGGAGTTTAGACAACGGTCAGTAAACTCAAACCGCACCCTAAATAAAACCATCAAACCAACACCAAGCATTTGTACTCAGAGTGTAAACACAAACTCCTGACTGTAAATGTGTGGTCTCACACCACAGGCCAACATTGTGGAAGTGACTGTAATCAGTAATCGCAGACGTGATATTTTGATTTTTGAGATATGTGAGCTACATTATTTTATTCTAAAATGGATTTCAGGTATGAAATTCTGGCAGCTAACGCGATTCCTAAAGGATTCATGGACGGTAAACAAGCCTGCATCTTAATGGTAAGTGTACTATAATCCTACAACGGTGACTACAACACTGGCTGAAGTACTGACCACAGTACTGATCATAGTTCTGACTACAGTGCTGAACATAGTGCTGACCATAGTTCTGTCTGTAGTACTGACTGCAGTACTGGCCACAGTTCTGACTGTAGTACTGACTGAAGCACTACTGTCTGCAGTGTTTTACTATAGTACTAACTCCAGTACTGAATATAGTACTGAATTTAGTACTAGCTATAGTGCTGACCATAATACTCACCGCAGTACTGACTATAATACTGAGCCTAATACTGATTTACGTACTGGCCATAATACTAACCGCAGTACTGACTGTAATACTGAACATAGTCCTGACTGTAGTATTGACCATAATACTACTACTACTACTGGCCATAATACTGACTGTGGTAATGACTGTTGTACTGACTGCAGCACAGACTATAGAACTGACTGCAGTACTGACCACAGTCCTGACTATAGTATTGTTGTTTTGAGTCCAGTACTGATTATAGTACTGACTCCAATACTGACTGTGGTACTAACAGCAGAACTAACAGAATCACTGAATGCTGTACGGATAACACTAATTGCAGTGTGGACTGGACTTTTACTAACCGCAGTGCTGACTCTAGTACCTGCATGTAGTGCTGATTGTGGGATCTGCTAACTGTTTAATTGCTTTACAGTTGAGTTTCTCTCTCTTACTCAAATCTTGTCCTGCAGATTAAGCACCTGGATCTAGACCCTAACTTGTTCCGAATCGGGCAGAGTAAGATCTTTTTCCGGACCGGAGTTCTGGCCCAGCTGGAGGAGGAGAGGGACCTGAAGATCACTGTCATCATCATCGCCTTCCAGGCCCAGGCCAGGGGCTTCCTCGCCAGAAAGTGAGAACCAATCTTACAAATGGTGAGAGTGTCTGAAACAGCTCAGACCGTGTACCACATCTTAACATCTGTTCTTCACCTGTGCAGGGCATTCGCTAAGAGGCAGCAGCAGCTGACAGCTATGAGGGTGATCCAGAGGAACTGTGCAGCGTACCTCAAACTCAGGAACTGGCAGTGGTGGAGACTCTTCACTAAGGTCAGTCTTATCTAGAACATATACCAAATAACAACACTGCTTAGAAGAATGTGTGTGTGGGTGTGTGTGTGTGGGTGTGTGTGTGTTTGTGTGTGTGTGAAATTTGTGAACGTGAATAAAACCTTAACATTAATCATACAATTTAAAGGGTTCTTCCTAGAACCTTTACATTATGTGGAGATTCTTTAGACTTGAAGCTTCTTCACCCTCAAACATCTAATTTACAAAAATGATTCTCTAATGAATCGTCCATTGAAAGGTTCTTCATACCAAATATGGGTCTTTTTTGTTTTGCACAAAGAACACTTTTCAGCCACTTATTTTTAAGAAAGAAGCTTCTACTCCTTTTGAGTCTTGGTTCCTCTCATTGGTTCTTCTACATGCTTTTCAGAACCTGGAAGGTTCTCCTGACTCTGTATTTCTTTCTGTGCTGCGCTTTAAGGGGCCCATGTCATTTTAGATACATTGAAAGCTGATTTGTTGTCTGTACAGTGATTGAGTTTTGTGTATGTGTGTGTGTTACCTTTTGCAGGTGAAGCCTCTGCTGCAGGTGACTCGTCAGGAGGAGGAGTTAAGCCTGAAGGAGGAGGAGCTTCTAAAAGCCAAAGAATCCTCCCAGAAATATGAGACAGAGCTGAAGGACATCATACTGAAGCACACACAGGTACTACAGACTTAGGAAGATCCCTTTCTCCTTCACTGCTGTGTTGTTTTCCTTGCAGTACCTGCATGTTAACCTGTAGGATGTGGATGTTGGTGAATTAATGAAGTTTCTCTGTAGATGCTGGAGGAGCGTAATGCTCTGCAGGAGCAGCTCCAGGCTGAGACAGAGCTCTATGCTGAAGCTGAGGAGATGAGGGTGCGCTTAGCTGCAAAAAAGCAGGAGCTGGAGGAGATCCTGCACGAGATGGAGGCGCGGCTGGAGGAGGAGGAGGACCGCAGCGCCGCCCTGCAGGTGGAAAAGAAGAAAATGCAGCAGCAGATCCAGGTGGGCTGCACCGAGGGGTCCTAGATGTGCTCTTGATTCAGCTTATATATTAAAAGTACAATAAAATACTCAGTAACTAATTTGGAAGTCATTTTCCGAATGTCAGTTCTCTCTTTGAAGGAAGTGAGTATTTACAGTCATCATCCATTACCCGGTTGATATAATAAATACTTCATTAAATGAAACAAATGAAATCAGGTGATGCTGATAGAACTGAACAAATCCATGTGATGGCTGAAGTGCAGCGAGAAATTATTTTCCCTTTTTACTATGTGTTGTATATATTACTATATACAGTCTGATGTAAAAGTATCTTGTTGTTTATTCTGTGCTATCAGGAACTGGAGGAACATCTGGAGGAGGAGGAAGACGCTCGGCAGAAGCTACAGCTGGAGAAGGTGACCTGTGAGGGAAAAATAAAGAAGCTGGAGGACGACATCTTAGTGATGGAGGACCAGAACAACAAATTGCTGAAGGTGAGAACATTCAGATTAACTCACAGTTCATCTTCTGAAAGATGTTCATCTACTGCTATACATATATATATGTATGTGTGTGTGTGAGTGTGAATACTAAAAACTTAATTTTTTAAATATATATATATATATATAAGTATATATATATATATATATATTTTTTTTTTTTTCAAACATTTGAACAAAGTAATCCAATATTAAATCTCAATTTTAATGGTCTCTAATATTGCCCAGAATGAAATCTACATATCCATATGTTTGTGTGTGTAGGAGAGGAAGCTTCTAGAAGAGCGAGTGGCTGATTTCAGTGCTAATCTGGCTGAAGAGGAGGAGAAATCTAAAAACCTCACCAAACTCAAGAACAAACATGAGTCAATGATCTCCGAACTGGAAGGTCTAAACAACCAAACGTCCCCATCCTATAATACCTCATCCCATAATAACTCATGCTATAATACCTCATCCCATAATAACTCATGCTATAATAACTCACCCCATAATAATATTCATCTAATAATAACTTGTCCCACAATATCTCATCTTATAATAATCATCCCACAATAACTCATCCAATAATCCCTGTATAAACTTATGAAACTTAGGAAACTCCATCTACTCTCTTTCTGCTGAACAGTGCAATTTTCTTCATTCTGAACTTCAGCACAAGTACTGATAGTAATGCTGTAGTGATGTTGTTATTATAATGATAATAATTATTAACTGTTAATAATCACAGCTTGTCTTTGATCTTCAGTACGGCTGAAGAAGGAGGAGAAGACGCGTCAGGAGCTGGATAAAGCGAAGAGGAAGCTGGAAGCGGAGTCTAATGACCTTCAGGAGCAGATTGCTGACCTTCAGGCTCAAATTGCAGAACTGAAGGCCCAACTGGCCAAAAAAGAGGAGGAGCTACAGGCTGCTCTTGCACGGTGACTATCACAATTATCACAATATTAATTAAATACATAATTGCTAATTTTGGAAGAAAATCTTGTATCTCTATTTTTTTCAGTTTTCAGACATAATTTGAAAATGCCTGTTGCTCTTTACATTGTGTATGAATTTTAGAAAGAATGGACCAGGAGAAATGGCCCAAAATGATGTCGAAAAATTCTGGTTCCTTTGACTTACATTAAAAGTAAAGCAGGTTTTTTCCATTTATAGTAAAGTTCCCATTTTGGAGATACAAAGGTTTTCTTCCAACAACAGCATTAATTACATTAATGAAGGAGGTCTCTGGGTTTTGCTCAAGGCATATCACAGTATGTAGCAAAATAATCACCGTAGTTTCCACAGAACCCTCAAATGGTGAGGGTGGAGTGTCTGAGGTGTTGGAGGTGTTGAAAGTGTTTAAGGTGTTGGAGGCTTTGGTAGTGTTTGTGGTTTGATGGTGTTTCTGATTTTGCAGGTGTTTGAAATCTTGGAAGTGTTGAAAGAGCTTTTGGATATGTTATTGGAGGTGTTTGAGGTGTTGCAAGTGTTTGATGTTTTGGATGTGTTTGTGTTGGAGGTGTTGCAGGACGTTTGAGATGTTTAAAGTGAGTTTCTCCTTCTGTCCCTCAGGCTGGAAGATGAGATGGCTCAGAAGAACAACGCTCTGAAGAAGATCCGTGAGTTGGAGGGCGTCATCTCAGACCTGCAGGAGGATCTGGAGTCAGAACGTGCCGCCCGGAATAAAGCAGAGAAAACAAAGAGGGATCTTGGGGAGGAGCTGGAGGCACTGAAGTCCGAATTAGAAGACACGCTGGACACCACGGCAACACAGCAGGAGCTCAGGTCAGCACACAGCCATTTACACAGAGACAATATAAAGTGAACAAACAATCTGCTGTGTTTCAGATCTCCTGAAAGCTTTTTAACCAATCAGCCAAGATGTAGCTGGTGTTTGAAGTTTGCTTCTTTAGTTTTCGTATTGGAGCTACAAGTAATGAAAGTGTATACCCCGCCAGTTAGCACTGTGCATACTGCATACCTTATACTTATCTCAAAGCATGTGAAGGTGTTCAGTATCTCTAATAGACTTGCTTATGACGTTTCTGATGCTGTATAAAACACTGTTATATATAAACACGGACTGGATTGGACTGCTTTATGTCAGCCGTGTAGCACCAGTGCTAAAAAAAAATAAAAAACTAAACATGACTGGCTGATGGATTACTTTCAGGATAAGGGAGAAAACTGTAAATGGGATTTTTTTGGCTGAACTGCACCTTTAAAGTGTCGGCCTGTTGGCGCAGGGCGAAGCGTGAGCAGGAGGTGACTCTGCTGAAGAAGGCGATGGAGGAGGAGAGCCGCTGTCATGAATCTCAGGTTCAGGAGATGAGACAGAAACACACGCAGGCTGTGGAGGAGCTCACGGAACAGCTGGAGCAGGCCAAGAGGGTAAATAAAATCTGCTATTGTTCTCAAACCACTTGTTAGTCCAAGTTGTTCTGTCTTGACCTATCTAAACAAAACCTTTTACTCCATATTCACACATCCATCCATCCATCCATCCATCATCTTCCGCTTGTCCGGGGTTCGGGTCGCGGGGGCAGCATCCTGAGCAATGAGGCCCAGACCTCCCTTTCCCCAGCCACTTCCACTAGCTCCCTGGGAGGGATTCCGAGGCGCTCCCAGGCCAGCTGGGCGATATAGTCATGCCAGCGTGTCCTGGGTCTTCCCCGGGGTCTCCTCCCCGGTGGACTTGCCTGTGACACCTCCCAAGGGAGGCGTCCAGGAGGCATCCTAACAAGATGCCCGAACCACCTCAACTGGCTCCTCTCGACGTGAAGAAGCAGCGGCTCTACTCCGAGTCCCTCCCGGATGACCGAACTTCTCACCCTATCTCTAAGGGAGAGTCCAGCCACCCTGCGGAGGAAACTCATTTCAGCCGCTTGTATTCGCGATCTCGTTCTTTCGGTCATTACCCAAAGCTCATGACCATAGGTGAGGGTGGGAACATAGATCGACCAGTAAATCGAGAGCCTTGCCTTATGGCTCAGCTCTTTCTTTACCACAACAGACCGGTAAAGAGCCCGCATCACTGCTGACCCAGCACCAATCCGCCTGTTAATCTCCCGCTCCCTTGTACCATCACTCGTGAACAAGACCCCAAGATACTTAAACTCCTCCACTTGAGGCAAGAGCTCATCCCCGACCCAGAGAGGGCTCTCCACCCTTTCCCGCGTGAGAACCATGGCCTCGGATTTGGAGGTACTGATCCTCATCCCGGCCGCTTCACACTCGGCTGCAAACCGATCCAGTGAAAGCTGAAGTTCACGGCCTGATGTCCCCAATAGGACCACATCATCTGCAAACAGCAGCGATGTGACCCTGAGGTCACCAAACCGGACACCCTCCATCCCTTGACTGCGTCTAGAAATTCTATCCATAAAAATTATGAATAGAATCGGTGACAAAGGGCAGCCCTGACGGAGTCCAACTCTCACTGGGAAAAGTCTGACTTACTGCCGGCCATGCGAACCAAGCTCCTGCTTTGTTTGTACAGGGCCTGAATGGCTCGTAGCAAAGAGCCATGTACCCCGTACTCCCGAAGCACCTCCCACAGAATACCCCGGGGAACACAGTCGAATGCCTTCTCCAAATCCACAAAGCACATGTGGACTGGTTGGGCAAACTCCCATGAACCCTCGAGAATCCTGGAGAGGGTAAAGAGTTGGTCCAGTGTTCCACGACCAGGGCGGAACCCGCACTGCTCCTCCTGAATCTGAGGTTCGACTATAAGCCGGACACTCTTCTCCAGTACCCTTGCATAGACCTTACCAGGGAGGCTGAGGAGTGTGATTCCCCTGTAGTTGGAACACACCCTCCGGTCCCCCTTTTTAAAAAGAGGCACCACCACCCCAGTCTGCCAATCAAGTGGCACCACCCCCGATGTCCATGCAATGTTGAAAAGGCGTGTCAGCCAAGACAGCCCCACAACATCCAGAGCCTTGAGGAACTCGGGACGGATCTCATCCACCCCTGCAGCCCTGCCGCCAAGGAGCTTTTTAACTACCTTAGCGACTTCGGCCTCAGTAATGGACAAGCCTATTCCCGTGTCCCCAGACTCTGCCTCCTCACTGGAGAACATGTTGGTGGGATTGAGAAGGTCCTCAAAGTATTCCTTCCACCGCCCAATGACGTCTTCAGTCGAAGTCAGCAGCACACCATCTCCACTATATACAGTGCTAGTGCCACACTGCTTTCCCCTTCTGAGTCGGCTGACGGTTTGCCAGAATCTTTTCGGAGCCGACTTAAAGTCACTTTCCAAGGCCTCACCGAACTCTTCCCACACCCGGGTTTTTGCCTTGGCAACGACTGAAGCCGCAGATCGCTTGGCCTGTCGATACCTGCCAGCTGCCTCTGGTGTCCTACAGGCCAACCATGTCTGGTAGGACTCCTTCTTCAGCTTGACGGCATCTCTCACCTGGGGTGTCCACCACCGGGTTCGAGGATTACCGCCCCGACAGGCACCAACTACCTTGCGACCACAGCTACAGTCAGCCGCTTCAACAATGGAGGAGCGGAACATGGCCCATTCTGAGTCAATGTCCCCCACCTCCCCCGATATCTGGTCAAAGTTCTGACGGAGGTGTGAGTTGAAGATCAATCTGACAGGTTCTTCTGCCAGACGTTCCCAGCAAACCCTCACTATACGTTTGGGTTTGCCTGGTCTGACTGGCATCTTCCCCCACCACCTGATCCAACTCACCACCAGGTGGTGATCAGTTGACAGCTCAGCTCCTCTCTTTACCCGAGTGTCCAGTACACATGGCCGCAAGTCCGCTGACACGACTACAAAGTCAATCATTGAACTGCGGCCTAGGGTGTCCTGGTGCCATGTGCACTTATGGACATCCTTGTGTTCAAACATGGTGTTCGTTATGGACAAACTGTGGTTTGCACAGAAGTCCAAAAACTGAACACCACTCGGGTTCAGATCAGAGAGGCCATTCCTCCCAATCACACCCCTCCAGGTCTTACTGTCGTTGCCCACGTGAGCGTTGAAGTCCCCCAGTAGGACAATTGAGTCTCCAGGAGGAGCACTTTCAAGTACCCCTTCCAAGGACTCTATGAAGGCTGGGTATTCTGAACTGCTGTTCGGTGCATAAGCACAGACAACAGTCAGGACCCGTTCCCCAACCCGAAGGCGTAGGGAAGCTACCCTCTCGTCCACCGGGGAAAACCCCAACATACAGGCGCCGAGTCGAGGGGCTATGAGAAAGCCCACACCTGCCCGCCGCCTCTCACCATGGGCAACTCCAGAAAAGAAAAAAGTCCAGCCCCTCTCAAGGAGATTGGACCCAGAGCCCAAGCTGTGTGTTGAGGTGAGCCCGACTATATCTAGCCGGTATCTCTCGACCTCGCGCACCAACTCAGGCTCCTTCCCCGCCAGTGAGGTAACGTTCCAAGTTCCAAAAGCCAGTTTCAGCAACCGAGGATCAGAACGCCAAGGCCCACGCCTTCGGACACTGCCCGATCCACAATGCACCGCACCCCTACTACTGCCCCTCCCATCGGTGGTGGGTCGATGGGAGGGGGGACTCATGTAGCTCCTTCGGGCTGGGCCCGGCCGGGCACCATGAGTGAATGCCCGGCCACCAGACGCTCGCTGGCGAGCCCCTCCCCCAGGCCTGGCTCCAGGGTGGGGCCCCGGTAACCCTGATCCGGGCAGGGTACACGAGTCCTGCTTTGTTGTCCTCATAGGGGTGGTTATGGATCACACTTTGTCTGGCCTGTCACCTAGGACCAGTTTGCCATGGGAGACCCTACCAGGAGCTTTTGCTCCAGACAACATAGCTCCTAGGGTCCTTCAAGCACACAAACCTCTCCACCACGATAAGGTGGTGATCCATGGAGAGGCATATTCACACAGTTTCACAGAATTTGTAATTACAAGCAGTCAGCAAACATTTTATTTCATGTACACAGAATCTGTAACTATAAACCGCCATGCATTAGTGAGCTCCTTCTGGTGTGTTTCCTTCACTTCAATCATTCAATCACACTCAGCCTACTGGGTAGAATCTGCTAAACACAGCTTTGTAATGACCTGCAGATTTAAACCCTGTTTACACAGATGCTGAAGTAATTTCTTAGATGATTAATTGAGTGTAAATTTGAGTCAAATACTTTTTCAATTGATAAATTAGTTTTAAAGAAGTTATCCCTACTTTTAACACAATCAGTGTTTAGATTTCACTTAGAAAACATTGAAAAATCTCACTCTAGAGTTTATACTATGATAGCGAATGGTTGACACTAGTGCTGATCACGGATTTGTGTGGGTGCAGGTGAAGTCTAACCTGGAGAAGGCGAAGCAGGCCCTGGAGAAGGAGACATCAGAGATGACAGTGGAGATACGCTCGCTAACGCAGGCCAAACAGGACGTAGAACACAAGAGGAAGAAAGTGGAGGGTCAGCTGACAGACCTGCAGGCACGCTTCACCGACAGCGAGAAACAGAAGGCGGAGCTCGGAGACCGAGTGGCAAAGATCACAGTGAGTCACTGCAGTAGCCATTAGCTTTCTAGCAGGCTAGCAGTTTCAGCGGTCACGTATAACAGATTAGATTAGATATCAGCAGTGCTAGAAGATCATAGAAGATCATAGAAGTTTGCTACATAAAGCTCAGTGTGAACTCAGCACATCAAATATTATAGTTTTAAAAATATGAAATGTTTTATAGTATTTAATTGCCACGACGTATTAAATGTTGTTAGCACAGCTGCTCTTAGGTTAGCTGACAGTGAGTGGGCTGGGGAGGTGAATCTAACAGTGTGTAGTTTTGACGGAGTCTTTACTGTTACTGTAACAAAGAAAAACCCTTCCTGGGTGTGGGTGTGTCCTGAGTGTGTGCCCTCCCCCAACCCACTGCCTCCCTCCCCTGGCCCCTGAGTGGATGTGTGCTTACTGAGTGTGCGTGTCCTCCCAAAATGGGTGTGTCCCTTTATGGGTGGGCGTCACCACTCATTTAATTCATCATGTACACTGAGGAGGTGTGTAAAGTTAGAGTAGTCGTGTCATAACATGCGTTCTCCTGTAGGTTGAGCTGGAGAGTGTAACTAATCTCCTGAATGAAGCTGAGGGGAAGAACATCAAACTGAACAAAGATGTGGCCAGCCTCACCTCGCAGGTCCAGGACACACAGGTATGCTCTTTATACTAACATCATACCTATTCTGCTCTTTATATTAATTTATTCTAATATTGTACTTGTTCTAAACACATACAGGTACTCCTCTGTATTGTTAATCACAATATAAGCACACAAATACAATACGATCTCAGTATAATCACAATAAAATCACAGTATAATCAGAATATAATCACAATGCCAGTATTTTATTCTAAAGTGTTTTTTATAGTAAAAGTCATGTTCTTGCACGTATGTGGAACTGCTGTTTGTTGAGACATTGGATTGCATCTGAGGCCATATGTTGACCTCTGTGTGACCTCAGGAGCTCTTGGCAGAGGAGACAAGGCAGAAACTGCAGTTTTCCACCAAACTGCGTCAGATGGAGGACGAGCGGAACAGCCTGCAGGAACAGCTGGAGGAAGAGACGGAGGCCAAGAGGAACGTAGAGAGACACGTTTCCACCCTCAACATACAGGTGCTGACATAACTGCGGAGTCACTGTCAATGAAATAAAAACAAATTCAGGAGCAGATACATGAAAAAATTATTCTAATACGACACCAATTCAGATGATTAGGAAGATTGTAGATGAAAGCAAGTGCTAAATTAAGCTGTAGATTATTCTAAAATGATGAGAATCCCTGGATGATGAAAAGAGTTATGGTTAATATGATGTTAGCTGACTGTTTGTTGTACCGTTAGTTGTCAGACTTTAAGAAGAAGCTGGAGGAGATGGCGGGTAATGTGGAACTCCTGGAGGAGGGAAAGAAGCGTCTGCAGAGAGACCTCGAGGCATCTAATACACAGTTTGAGGAAAAGGCGGCTGCGTATGATAAGCTGGAAAAGACCAAGAACCGCCTGCAGCAGGAGCTGGAGGACATCCTGATGGATCTGGACAACCAGAGGCAGCTTGTGTCCAACCTGGAGAAGAAACAGAAGAAATTTGACCAGGTGAGCTTTAGTTATTATAAATCAAAATATAAATATATGAGCAGAACTTTACTTTAAAATGCTGCCATTAAATAGCAACAACAGTTAATCCCATATTGACTGTGTTTGCTGTAGATGCTGGCGGAGGAGAAGAGTATCTCCAGTAAGTATGCTGAGGAGCGCGACCGTGCGGAGGCGGAAGCACGGGAGAAGGAGACGAAGGCGTTGTCTTTAGCCCGAGCACTGGAGGAGGCACAGGACGCTCGAGAGGAACTGGAGAGAGCTAATAAAGCCCTGAGGGTTGAGATGGAGGACCTTGTTAGCTCCAAGGATGATGTGGGCAAGAACGTAAGAAAAACATCCCTAGACATATTGATCTATGTGTATCTATAGACAGACAGATAAATAAATAGATGGAGAGATACATAGGGCCATTCGTCGTTAGGTAATACTGCATAATGTCTGCTTAGAAATGAAGATCTGTTCTATGCCATCTGATAATACAAATTAAACAGACCCAAGTACAGAACCCTGGGAAACACCACAATGTATATGTTGTAGGTCCTGGAGAATAAGTCCTCAACCTCCTAAAAAATTTAATCTTATACAATTCTGTGTGCAAATGAATGGGTAGAATAACACTTTGTTTAACTAGAGAAATAACTTCAGCAAACTGCAGGCTGTACTCAGAACTCTAACAAATTGTTCTATTTGGAACTGTTCTGGTGCAGGTTCATGAGCTGGAGAAGTCTAAGCGTAGTCTGGAGGCTCAGGTGGAGGAGATGAAGACCCAACTGGAGGAGCTGGAAGATGAGCTGCAGGCGGCTGAAGATGCTAAACTGCGCCTGGAAGTCAACATGCAGGCTCTGAAAGCTCAGTTTGAGCGTGACTTGCAGGGCAGAGATGAGCAGGGAGAGGAGAAGAGGAAGCAGCTCTTCAAACAGGCGAGTTAAAACGCTGGACCGATTTAGCACTTGGACAATAACATCTGCAGATAACAGTGGGTTTATCAGCAGTTCAGTTTATCAGTGGAAATGATGCTGTGAAAACACTTAAATGTCTCTATAAATAATATTTATAAAAAGAAAGTGGCACTATTTTGAGCAAACAGACTCACTGATGCTAAAGAGTTCATGTTTGTATTAGATTATAAGGGTATTTAAGTGCTTGTTTTAACATATGTTAATAATGTCAGTAAATCTATATTATCTGTCATAATTACATTGCCACAATTATATTTTCATATTTATTAGTAAATAATATCCTAATATCAATAATGTCTAACAATCTGCTACAGGTTCGTGAGCTGGAGACCGAGTTGGAGGATGAGCGTAAACAGAGAGCTGCCATGGCCGCCTCCAAGAAGAAGATGGAGGGAGATTTGAAGGACCTGGAGAGTCAGATCGACACAGCCAATAAGGGCAGAGATGAGGCCATTAAACAGCTGCGCAAACTCCAGGTCACCTTCTGATGAAAACACACTTTTTCACATACTTTTTCCATTAAAATAAAGACATAACTCAGTACTGTCATGTGGTATCTCCTGAATCATTCACAATTGGTGCTCATGAACTTTGACAGGCCCAAATGAAGGACTTCCAGAGGGAACTGGAAGAAGCCCGAGCAGCCCGAGAAGAAGTTCTGTCCTCAGCAAAGGAGAATGAGCGGAAGGCTAAGAACCTGGAAGCTGAGTTGATGCAGCTACAGGAGGTAGAGCTCAATAAAGAACACTTCATATCAAAACTTCATTTTAAGGCCATAGAAAACCAACTGGTCAGTTTTGCCATGTTAGTGTTTAAAGTAAAGTGGGTATAATTTCCTAAAAAACTTGATGGTTTGTAGGACTGTTTTTGGATCAGTAACTGAAGCTTTTGATTTGTTGGATTGTTTTTGGTTTAGTAACTGAAGCTGATGGTTTGTAGAACTGTTCTTTGATTAGCAACAGAAGCTGATGGTTTGTAGGACTGTTTTGGGATCAGTAACTGAAACTTTTGATTCGTTGGATTGTTTTTGGTTTAGTAACTGAAGCTGATGGTTTGTATGAGTGTTTTTGAATCAGTAACTGAAGCTGATGGTTTGTAGAACTGTTCTTTGATTAGCAACAGAAGCTGATGGTTTGTAGGACTGTTTTGGGATCAGTAACTGAAACTTTTGATTCGTTGGATTGTTTTTGGTTTAGTAACTGAAGCTGATGGTTTGTATGAGTGTTTTTGAATCAGTAACTGAAGCTGATGGTTTGTAGAACTGTTCTTTGATCAGTAACTGAAGCTGATGGTTTGTAGGACTGTTTTTGGATCAGTAACTGAAGCTTTTGATTTGTTGGATCGTTTTTGGATCAGTAACTGAAGCTTATGGTTTTGTAGGACTTGGCTGCGGCAGAGAGAGCGAAGAAGCAGGCCGAAGCAGAGCGTGATGAACTGGCGGATGAGCTGGCGAGCAACGCATCTGGAAAGTAAGTATCACTAACACAGCGATTAAAACATGGTTTCCACCTTTTTATATGACCCACATTTATTTATTTTCCTCAAAAGTCTCAAATTTCAGACATGATCAGTTAATGATTTCTATTCTAGTCTGTATTAGAGTAATTTCAGTCCAGTTACCTGAGCCGATTAGTTTGGTCTGCCTGTTTTAATGAATCCATTGTTTGATTCCAGTTATTTATTTTGGAGTAACACACAATCATGATTTCATATTCATGGTTTCATGTTTCTATCTTCTCTATATCTAGATTCTGTGATGAAGAAATTAGATTTGTATGATATTAGCAGCCTGGCTAACATGATTACAGGGTAATGCCCTGTTGCTAATTACTAATAAATATTGTATAATGCGTAACAGTCAGTGCTGTGCATGCCCTGCATGGGAAGAGTGAAAAAGACCTAATCTTCTGGTTTTAGCAAGCTCCAAAAGGCTGTGATAATTTTATGGGATGTATATTTGATATTTCTGTGATTTATCAAGTAGTTTAACATTTTACATAACACACTGAGAGTGAGATTGAAAAATTCTATTAAAGATGCTAATTTCCTATCACGTATTAAAACAGAGAAGTATGAGAGTAATGCAGTGGACTGGTGTCTGTGTTGCTGTAGGTCAGCGCTGAGTGATGAGAAGCGACGTCTGGAGGCGAAGATTGCTCAGCTGGAGGAGGAGCTGGAGGAGGAGCAGGGCAACATGGAGATGCTGAATGACCGTCTGAGGAAGAGCGCCCAGCAGGTCATCATCACTGTTATCACTAACACACTCAGCGTCATCCACGTTCTGTACAACCAAATAGACCTGAAACTCTGCTGAACCTCATACTGTTTCAATTGCAGTGACGGCTCTGTGAAAAATCCCCCGGTTTCCCCCCATTTACCTCAAACGTCGATCACCTGAGACAGTTTTAGCGCTGGAGCTATGAGGCTAATGTAGCTAACAAGTAATGGAAGCTTAACCCCCACCCAATGAGCATGATGCTAACTGCTTGTGGAAATCATCTTCTGTATCATCTGTATCTATAAAATAGATAAGAGTTTGTCACATAGCTGAAAACAGTTACAACCATCTTCCAGCCTGAATCTTCACAGTTAGAAGAACACAGTTCCATCTATTTTTATTTTGCTGAACTATCGCTGTAAGCAATTTCCTCATTTGGTCACCGACAGCTTTCAGAACCTTTTTTCTTTTTCTCCTCTTTTTCCATCTTGCAGGTTGACCAGCTGACCAATGAACTGCAGACAGAGCGCTCCACCTCGCAGAAGAACGAGAGTGCTCGGCAGCAGATGGAGAGACAGAACAAAGAGCTGAAGACCAAACTGCAGGAGATGGAGAACCAGGTCAAATCCAAGTTTAAATCCTCTATCTCCGCCCTGGAGGCCAAGGTGGCTCAACTGGAGGAGCAGTTAGAGCAGGAGAACAGGTGTGGATGAGGTTTTTAATGATAAACAGAGTTATTTTTCCAACAATGAAAGGAGAGTGTGAATGAATAGTTACTTCTGATGATTTGAATTCAGTCTTGTACATGTTGAATTTATGCGGTCATAACATGGTTTGGTTATGGTTGGTAACTCAGGGACAAACAGGCCTCAGCTAAGACGATGCGTCAGAAAGAGAAGAAGCTGAAGGACCTGATGATCCAGGTGGAAGACGAGAGGAAGCAGGCAGAGCAGTACAAAGACCAGGTCATTCTCTCATATCTGTATGACTGTCTTTTGGTGCCTTGATTTGCTAGAAGAGCTAACTTTTAAACATTGCTGCCAATAGCACAGCAGCACAGTGGCGCAGTGGGTAGTGCTGTCGCCTCACAGCAAGATAGGCCTGGGTTCATTTTGGAGTAACACACAATCATGATTTCATATTCATGGTTTCATGTTTCTGTCTTCTCTATATCAAGATTCTGTGATGAAAAAAATAGATTTGTATGATATTAGCAGCCTGGCTAACACAATTACAGGGCAATGCCCTGTTGCTAATTACTAATAAATATTGTATAATGCGGGTGACCAAGGTCCTCTCTGTGTGGAGTTTGCATGTTCTCCCCGTGTCTGTGTGCGTTTTCTCCCACAATCCTGAGACATGCATTTAGGCCAATTGGACATGCTACATTGCCCCTAGTTGTGAGTGTGTGTGTGACTGATGACGGAGAAGCGGCTTAGAAAATGTGTGTGTGTGTGTGTGTGTGTGTGTGTGTGTGTGTGTGTGTGTGTGTGTAAACAGCATTGATCATTCAGTTTTTAGTCAGGAAGAGTCTTTAGTTGGCAATGGCCTTTAATTAGGTATAGTCTTTAGTCAGTACTGTCTTTAGGTGTCTTCAGTCTGGAACAAGTTTTAAATGGGAAGAATTTCTGTTGGGATTAGTTTTTATTTTGGGGAATACATTTTAATTGGGAATAGTCTTATTACTTCAGTAGTTATTTGGGAACATTGTTTAATTGGGAATAAACTTTATTTGGGAATAGTATTTAGTTGGCAACAATTTTAATTGATAATTAAATTTAGCTGGAAACAGTATTTATTTGGGGACAGTGTTTAATTAGGAATAAACTTTAATTGGGAGCAGAATTTAGTTGAGATCTGTGTTTAGTTGGAAAAAATCTTCAGTTGGAAATAAATTTTAGGTGGGAAATTTATATAGTTGGGAACAGTGTTTACTCTAGAATGAGCCACAGTTGGGAAAAATCTTTAATCAGGTATAGTCTTTTCCCAATTCAATTCAAAACATCTCCCAATTCCAGTGAAGTTGGGACGTTGTGTAAAGCATAAATAAAAACAGAATACGATGATTTGCAAATTCTTTTCAACCTATATTCAATTGAATACACTACAAAGACAAGATATTTAATGTTCAAACAGATAAACTTTGTTTTTTGCTAATTGAATTTGATGATTGCAACACGTTCCAAAGAAGTTGGGACAGGGGTGTGTTTACCACTGTGTTACATCACCTTTCCTTTTAACACTCAATAAGCGTTTGGGAACTGAGGACACCAATTGTTGAAGCTTTGTAGGTGGAATTCTTTCCCATTCTTGCTTCATGTACAACTTCAGCTGCTCAGCAGTCCGGGGTCTCCGCTTCATAATGCGCCACACATTTTCAATGGGAGACGGTCTGGACTGCAGGCAGGCCAGTCTAGTACCCACACTCTTTTACTACGAAGCCACGCTGTTGTAACACGTGCAGAATGTGGCTTGGCGTTGTCTTGCTGAAATAAGCAGGACGTCCCTGAAAAAGACGCTGCTTGGATGGCAGCAGATGTTGCTCCAAAACCTGTATGGACCTTTCAGCATTAATGGAGCCTTCACAGATGTGCAGGTTACCCCTGCCATGGGTACTAACAGCCCCCCACACCATCAGAGATGCTGGCTTTTGAACTTTGCGCTGAAAACAATCCGGACAGTCCTTTTCCTCTTTGGCCCGGAGGACACGACGTCCATGATTTCCAGAAACAGTGTGAAATGTGGACGCATCAGACCACAGGACACTTTTCCACTCTGCGTCAGTCCATCTCAGATGAGCTCGGGCCCAGAGAAGCCGGCGGCGTTTCTGGGTGGTGTTGATATGTGGCTTCGCTTTGCATGGCAGAGTTTTAACTTGCACTTGTAGATGGAGCGACGAACTGCGTTCACTGACAGTGGTTTTCTGAAGTGTTCCTGAGCCCATGTGGGAATATCCGTTACAGAATGATGTGGGTTTTAATGCAGTGCCGCCTGAGGGGTCGAAGGTCACGGGCATTCAATGTGGTTTTCTGCCTTGCCGCTTACTTGCAGAGATTTCTCCAGATTCTCTGAATCTTCTGATGATATTATGGACTGTAGATGATGAAATCCCTAAATTCCTTGCAGTTGCACGTTGAGAAACGTTGTTCTTAAACTGTTGGACTATTTACTCACGCAGTTGTTCACAAAGTGGTGAACCTCGCCCGTCCTTGCTTGTGAACGACTGAGCCTTTCAGGGATGCTCCCTTTATACCCAATCATGACACTCACCTGTTTCCAATTAACCTGCTCACCTGTGGAATGTTCCAAACAGGCGTTTTTGGAGCATTCCTCAACTTTCCCAGTCTTTTGTTGCACCTGTTCCAACTTCTTTGGAATGTGTTGCAGGCATCAAATTCAAAATGAGTGAATATTTGCAAAAAACAATAAAATTAATCAGTTTAAACATTAAATATCTTGTCTTTGTAGTGTATTCAATTGAATATTGGTTGAAAAGGATTTGCAAATCATCATATTCTTGTTTTATTTATGTTTTACACAACGTCACAACTTCATTGGAATTGGGGTTGTAGTTTGGAGCAGGGTTTTGTTGGGAGCAGTGTTTAATCATGGTGTTTATTATGTCTTTACATGTGGGTCTGTTTAGGCGGATAAGGCGAACGCCCGCGTTAAGCAGCTGAAGCGTCAGCTGGAGGAGAGTGAGGAAGAGTCTCAGCGGATCACAGCCGCCCGCAGGAAGCTGCAGAGGGAGCTGGACGAGGCCATGGAGACAAACGATGCCATGTCTCGAGAGGTCAACTCACTCAAGAGCAAACTCAGGTAGAACTCAGTGCTAATGCTAACAAGGGGACACAGCAGCACAGGGAGACACTGAATACACCCCCTAGCCATTTGTACCCATGATGCATTGCATGAAAAGTCCAAGATGAGTTGAGCTGAAGTGCAGAACTGAGCTGCCATTGACACAGCTGTCCAAAGAGTTCATGCACAAGCTAACGCAGCTGTCCTGCAGTTTATCATGGTCTGACATGTTAATGAATTGGTTCAAAAGTCTTTTTTTACATGCTAACTTTCTAAGCAGTGTAACTGAATGTTATTTAGCTAGCTAGATCAATCTATTATTAACAGCTGTTTTTGTAAGTTAGCAAGTCTTAAATGAGGCAGATGTTTAGTTTTAAACAGTTTAGTTTAGGTTTAGGTTGCTTTGCCTCCCTGCTTTACTACATTCGTTCAGGTCAACTCAGCACTAACTGTTCATGCAATGCACCGTGGCAGTACATGCCACAAGACCAGGATGACCAGCTAGGGCTGTTCATGTCTTATTTACTTTTGTTGTTATTTTAATTATGGTCTGTGGCTAGCACACGGCCAGCTGAACTGCCCTAGGACTTTTATTTTTTTATATTTTGTCGTTCATGAAGTGATGGATCCAAAATTAAATTACAAATTACAAAGATTAAAAGTATTAAAATTTATTTTGTGAGTGCATTTTGAAATCAGTTCACTTGATTGTGATCTGTTTAACAGAGCTGATCTAAATCTCATGGCTCAGTTTACAGTTTTAGTGAATGAGTTAGTGAGAGTTCAGCTTTGGAAATGGAAGAAAAACACTGTGTGTGTGTATTACAGAGGCAACCCTGAACCTGCACAGTGACCATGCAGGTACCTGTGGACTTAGCAGCTACAAACGTGATATTTTCCTCATTTATTTTATTTCATGAGCTACACAACATCCTCATCCTGACTGCCTGTATTTCCCTTCTGAGAAATATGGTTTATAATTCAATTGTTTTATAGCATAGACAGCCATTATAATGCTGTGATTAGAGTTACAGTGGGGTATATATCAGTGTGATTAGAGTTACAGTAGAGGTTATATCAGTGTGATTAGAGTTACAGTAGAGTTTATCTCAGTGTGATTAGAGTTACAGTAGAGGTTATATCAGTGTGATTAGAGTTACAGTAGAGTTTATCTCAGTGTGATTAGAGTTACAGTAGAGGTTATATCAGTGTGATTAGAGTTACAGTAGAGGTTACATCAGTGTGATTAGAGTGAGATTTTATTTCAGTGTGATGAGTTACAGTAGAGTTTATCTCAGTGTGATTAGAGTTACAGTAGAGGTTACATCAGTGTGATTAGAGTTTAGATCCGTGTGATGAGTCACAGTAGAGTTTTTCTCAGTGTGATTAACATTACAGTAGCACTTATATCAGTGTGATTAGAGTATTAGTAGACTTTATCTCAGTGCGATTACACTTAACGTTTATATCGACGTGATTAGTGTTACAGTAGAATTCACATCAGTGTGATGGGAGTTACAGTACTTTCTATCAGTGTGATTAGAGTTACCATAGAGTTTATGTCAGTATGACTAGAGTTACAGTAGAGTTTCTATCAGTGTGATTACAGCTACATTTGAGTTTATGTCAGTATGATTAGAGTTACAGTTTATATCAGTGTGATTAGAGTTACAGTAGAGTTTAAATCACTTTGATTACAGTTACAGTAGAGTCTATATCAGTTTTTGACCATATTTCTCTCTCTGTCTAACGCGGTTCAGAAAGCTGAACCAGCTCATTCAGCCTGTTTGCAGGTCTGAAATGAGACAATAACGCTGCTCTGAACTCTTTGATCTACAGTTTTTAATTCTACTCTTAATGATTCACTGCTGCTGTTTTCTGTTGAGACACAAACATGTGTCCAGTCTGAGTTCTGCAGATGTGGATGGGCATGAATGAAGAAGTTTGTGTCTCCAGTAGAAACACAGCCATAACAATCACACTGTTTACCACATTCGTCAAGCAAGCCCCTCAGAATGGAGCTGCTGGTTTAGTGCTAAACTGGTGTTCCTGGATGTTTTGTGATGTAATTTAAACTTTTAATTTCATTTCAATTCCAGGCAATTTAAAAGAAAACAGAAATATTATGATTATGCTGACTGATGCTGAATATTGGTCCCAGAGTAACGTTTCTTACTCCCTTTGTACATTTTACATTAGCTTCAGTGTAATGAATGAATAAAGCTTATGCTTAAATCATAAAACTGCATTTCAGACAACAATCTGTTCCATATTTGGACATTAATATTCAGCATATTAGCTAAACATACCCAGTGGAAGCTCCTGGAGGGTTTTGTTTGATCTGGTCACTCTGGTTTCTGTTCTAGCTCCTTTGCAGGTTCTTTTTAGCTCTTTTCTAAGCCACCAAAGAGCTGCATTTGGACCTCAAGACATTCAGCTATTAAATTACCCTCAGAAACCTGAGAGGTGATCAAAGATGCAGCCGCAGCAGAAGCATCCTGCAGCTTTCACCCCCAGGTCACATTAAAGGGCCTATATCACAGAAACACTGACTCACGCTGTGAGACATGCTGGTCATTTCCCATTCAGTCCATAATTACAAACCAAACTCCATTAACAAGTTAATAAGGGTTGTGATGTCACAGGCGTAACCATTTTTCTGTATGACAGTGTACTGTAGCCTTCAGCAGTTTAGCACCGCCCATTCAACCTACAGCACAGTACTGCTCATTCAGCCTACAGCAGTTTAGACCTACCCATTCATCCTACAGCAGTTTAGCCCCACCTATTCAGTCTACAGCTATTTAGCTCCACTCATTCAGCTGACAACTGTTTAGCTCCACCCATTCAGCCTACAGCTGTTTAGCTCCACCCATTCAGCCTACAGCTGTTTATCTCCACCCATTTAGCCTCCAGCAGTTTAACTCCATCCATTTCCTTTGAACTGGTATGAATTATTAGCATGGAAGATTTTTCACACGATTAATGATTGCGCTGTTCTTGGCTATCAGGAAGCAAAAATATCCTTGCAGCAAAAGATCAACACAGCTGAAAGGCACAATACAGGACAGCCATTGAGAACAGAGCTCATTCACATATATCAGTCTTAAAGGTACAGTAGCTGAAGCAGTTTGCTTGACTATGAGGGTTAAAAAAAAGCTGTAAAATGATGATGTGGAAAGGAATTCTGACTGATTTGGCACATAAACATGTTATAACGTGTTCTAAATGGGAAATAAAATACCGAACGTGTGTGATATGGGCCCTTAACTGTTAAAGTGGAGTGTGATGTTTCTGAGCGGTTGTTCTAATGCCGTTGTGTTGTTGGCGTTTGTAGGCGCGGTAACGAGCCGTCCTTCAGCAGCACTACCAGACGCGCAGGCGGCCGCAGGGTGGTGGAGACCGCCGACGCTGCTGAGGACGACGCAGACATGCAGGGTGACTACAACGGCACCAAATCCGGAGAATAGGGGCATCACCCCCTCTCCCTCCCCCTCCCCCCTTAGCCTACTCCTGCCACCCTAACTCACTGTTTCAAACTCAATGTCTGTTTATGAGAAACCACAGAATATCAGATTGTAATTATGTTTGACTCGTTTAGCTGCAAAATCTGCTTTTTATTCCCTTTGTCAGCACCTCCATTTCTGAACGCTTCACTCGGACACTGTAAAAATGATTTAATTTGTCATTTTGAATCATTAATACGGAGGGAGGGTGATAAAATCAAGTGATAAAATCAGGTGGTCAGTAAGATCCACTTGACCAAAGTGACTTGCTTTATGCTATCACCTGCTTTGTCTTACACAGCAGACACTTTTTAAATCTTAACATTGAAGCAGCAGGTTCTCCTGTTCTGTCCTGCAGAGTTATACTTGTAGTGTCCAGCACCGGCCTGTAAGATTATATTCGGCACACTGGTAGTAATTTGTAGTAATGCTAGCGATAAAGAGTCAGTCTGTCTGGTGGTTTCGAGCCTTCAGTGACCATTTAAACGCTTTCCGTGAGACGGAGTGAAGCTTCGCACCACCAAACAGGAAGACTAGCAGTTCTTTTCTGAGCTCATGACCTTTTTTTCCTTTTTTATTTTCAAACTGTATTTTGTTCCTTTAAAGAGCTATTAGTGGAAATAACACACGAGCCAGGTCAGTTCTATAGCACTTTATGATCACTTTTAATCTATGCAGTCGAGTATTTTACCAAAGAGTGTTGTGTTCTGCTGTCAGAACAACAGTGAACCAAAATAATAAACATATTTTATTCTTCAGCACAGTATATTTATATATTTTTAGAAATTCCTGTTTGGATAGTTTAAAGGCCTGTTTAGATCCTAATGGGTGTTTTAGTCCTGATTAAAATTTCAAAATGTTTATCCTCTAAAAGCACCTCCTTTAAGACCCTGATACTATTTTTTCAGACCCCTCCACTCGTCACCAAAATGTAATCTAGGGTTCTTATCAGAACTGTTATTTCACTTTTATCTATTCATTTGTGAAACCACTTGCACATTGAAATAAAGTGTGGAAGAAACCGATTGTGTCTGGTGTGTTTTGAAAAGGAATTTAAACAATGTGCTGTGATCTGAAGATTAAAGGACAGCTGCAATTTTGCTGTTGTTTATTATTTTACCAGCAGAGGGCGCAGTTGCTCTTCCTTATTCACTGTGGCTGGAGGACCATCAAACCAAACAGAACCATAAAAAAAAAGTTCAGTATGATCAATGCCTATACTACAGAACCTTTAAGGAACTCACTTTAGAGGCGTGTTCTATAAGCAGAGAGATCATTAGAAACACCCACCTTGTGCTTCTCCTAACTGGCTTCTTTATTAGAAACACCCATCTTGTGCTTCTCCTAACTGGCTTCTTTATTAGAAACACCCATCTTGTGCTTCTCCTAACTGGCTTCTTTATTAGAAACACCCACCTTGTGCTTCTCCTAACTGGTCACTTTATTAGAAACACCCACCTTGTGCTTCTACTAACTGGCCACTTTATTAGAAACACCCACCTTGTGCTTCTACTAACTGGCCACTTTATTAGAAACACCCACCTTGTGCTTCTACTAACTGGCCACTTTATTAGAAAGACCCACTTGTGCGTCCACTAATGGACCACTTTATTAGAAACACCCACCTTGTGCTTCTACTAACTGGCCACTTTATTAGAAACACCCACCTTCTGCTTCTACTAACTGGCCACTTTATTAGAAACACCTAATAAAAAAACATATTACAGAGAGTTTTTAACTCTCATCTGCATTTCAGATGAGATGTGGTTGACCAAACAGAACTCAGTCATCTAAACATTTCATATATTTAGAATTTGAGGTGCTGCTGTAAACGTTTAAAGACTCTGCACTGAAGCTTTTTATGTCACACTTTGTGTGGATAGAAGTGGTACTCTGACCACAGGCCAGCTGGTTCACCTGAAGATGAGCACACACAGGATAAGTGATCAGAGTAACACTGTCCAGCTTTTTCTGAAAGGATCTGATAATAACAATAACTTCAACCCTTATAATCTAAGGCTTATTACACTCTGAGGCTTATTATTCAGTAACTACAGGGACTCCAGTATGAATTGGCTGAGCTATTCTTACATCACAGAAAAGTCTAATAACACTTTGGGCCAGATGACAGACTCTGGCCGTTTTCGGGGTTAAACTTGTCTCAATACACAAATGATTACACTAAACATCCCTAAAGGGTTTAAAAAGTGGTCACCAAGTTTGACTTTAAATGGATAAAACAAACACACAAATTTGAGATCCCCCTGCCAGTTTTTTGAGAACTTCCACCCCACAACTAAAACAAACTGTTCAATATATAAATTACTGCAGCATCTGTCCGCTCAAATCATCCAGAACGTTTATTGTCTATTAACCGGGTAGCAAAATAAATTAAAAAGCAGCACAATAAGAGCTTCATAAAAAACAAATAAAAAATAATACTGAATATTACTAAACATAACTCTCACCCGCAACCACCCTGCACATCCTTCACCAGCCACTAGGGGCCCCGTCCCACAGCTTAAAAAGCTCTGCTAATTAATTACCATAATAAACTATCATTACATTAAGTAATCAGTGAAGGAGTGACGTGTGGACCCACTAACAGGCTTTTATGATTTAGGGGGTTATTCTATATGAATTGGTCCTGAGGCCAGATAGTGTAAACAATCTCCGTCCTCTTTTTAAGGACAAACATCTGCTGAAACTGAAGATCAAGAGATGACGCTACGTTTCCGGGAGCGAGTTTCCGGGAGCGAGTTTCTGGCTGGTAGTTGCAACTCTGAGCGTCTCTTAGACTCCCGTTTCCTCATGTAGATGAAGTGAACTCAGCTCAGCAGGCTGAGGTATTGATCTGTAATAAACATGAAAATCAGCCAGGAGGTGAAAATCCAGGCTTTGAGAGAGAAAAGCTCTCTCTCTCTCTCTCTCTCTCTCTCTCTCACACACACACACACACACACACACACACACCCTCCACTGCATCAGTCTGTTTATCACTTGCGGCAGAGGAAGTGGTTTCTCTAGCATATTTGAAACCTGAAAAACTTCAGCAGACAGGAAGCTGCTGCTGTGACAGGAAACTCTAACCAACTGCCAATGAGTCGCACATGCATACAGAACTGATTAGTGACCACACCGAGAAAAACACCTCAGTCAAAGGTGTAGGTATGAACCATCTCAGGTGTTCAAGCATGAAGGTCTAACACAGCACAGCCACTTTATCAGAAACACCGGCCTTGTAGCTGGTGGTCAGTCAGAGGCTGTAGATCCTCTGCTGATGCACAGTTTGTGTTAGTCTGCCTTTTGAGCCTGACCGAATAATTTTGTTGGGTAATTCACCACAGTCTGATTACGGGGGATGACCTACATCCTTCAGCATCATCATGTTTTGAGTCTGAAACTGACCAGAATGCAACAAACCCTCAACATCATCACATTGACTATATATAACGGTTGTTACTGATGGTTTGGACTAGCCAGAGTCCAGCTTTAAACCTGTGAAGAACATTTGCGCTCACATTAAACACAAACTAGCTCAATGTTTTTCGCTGTTTGAGGCCATCAGTGCTGTGTGGATCAATACTGACCCTTCTGCAAAAGGCTGTCTGGAAATTTATGCACAAAACTTCAACATATAAAGAAATCAAAGCTGAAAATATCTTACATATTAAGTTAGTTCACCTATTTGTTTCATGATTTGTCGTTAAGAACAATAAAAGATAAATGTTTTGCCATTTTAGGCCCATTTTTTTCTGAGAAGTGTACTCACCATAACAGCTGGCATTAGAGCACAGATAAATAACATTTAACACAATATAAAAACCCACCATAATAAAATAATCAGCAGACCAAATTCTGCTTTAAGAAGTGCATTCATCAAACAATGTTTTCAAACAATATTCAAACATTTTTAAAATGTGGATGAACTTCCATAATGCACTATTGTCAACGGTGCTGATACAGTGAGATGTTTGCTTTTCCTGTTTAATCCTAAAACTGTGATTCTGAACATACAACGTTACATATTTTTGGTCAAACTTATGAAATGTTCTGTTGGCTGCTGCATTTATGGCGCTCAGTAGATGCTCCTCTCCAGATTAATCACTGCTGCAGTGGGCGCATAATGTAGAGCTAGGAGGATGTAAAAAGATTGTTCTTCAAGGGTTCTGTATAGAACCATGAACACTCACAGAACCCTTTGCATGCTTAAATGATTCTTTGCGTGGTGATTCAGATTAATGGAGAATATGTTGGTTCTATAAAGCATCAAAAAGTGTTCTATTATTGTTACGGTGTCAAGCTTGTACTATGGCAGTGGTGCTCACCCCTCAGTGCCTGAGTGAGCTCCTCTCCCACTATGAACCATCACGCCTACTTAGATCACAAGGTGCTGGCTTACTACTGGTACCTAGAATTAATAAAGTTACATCAGGGGGGAGAGCTTTCTCATACAAAGCCCCCCAGCTCTGGAATAATCTTCCTGCCAATGTTCGGGATTCAGACACAGCCTCAATCTTTAAGTCTAGGCTAAAAATTTATTTGTACAGTCAAGCATTTGGTGACTAGTCTTCCCTGTCAGGTCTAGACCTGCTGGAGTCTACACTGCTCTGTTATACTGTAATCTGTGGTCAGCCACTCTTTACAGTACTAACTCTGTTTTTTTCTTTCCTTTCTCTGCCGAGCTGATCAGCTGCCCATCCTGTGCGTCTGATGCTGTTGCCTCTACTGCCTTGATTGGTGCCGCTGCTCACCAGCCTTCTGGACTGGTTTGACCACCACTGAGCTTCTTGCTGTACAGCGCTGTGCAGTCCTCACCCTCAGATCTTTCTTTTCCCACTTTACTATAATACTTCATACTAATAATGTTTGCTATCCGGTGTCGACCAGAGGAGGATGGGTTCCCCTTCTGAGTCTTGGTTCCTCTCAAGGTTTCTTCCTCTTTTAGGGAGTTTTTCCTTGCCACCGTCGCCGCTGGCTTGCTCATGGGGGCTCGGACCCGGATTTTCTTTCTTCTTTCTCTTCTCTCTGTAATACTGATTGTTCTGTAAAGCTGCTTTGTGACAACACCTGTTGTAAAAAGCGCTATATAAATAAATTTTGCTTGCTTGCTTGCTTGCTTGCTATACAGAGCCATATTCAGCACATTTTCCCCTGTATTCAGAACGATTTCACGATGCAAAGAAACTTTCAATCATGCAAAGGGTTCCTTGAGTGTTCATGGCTCTATATAGAACCACTGTCTTTGCTAAACAACCCTTGAAGAACCATGTTTTTACAGCATGTACAGTGTGACACGCTATCGAAGCCCAGTCCAATGTGAGGAGGGTGTCAGTGGAGCTATGCTACACCAAGTGATATAGTACCTCTCCACTGTCCTGAACAGGTTCACTGTGTCTGTCCCATTTTCTCTCAAGAGTCGGCTTTAACCCCTTGAATAGGGTCCACCGGTGGGCCCAAAGGTAACCGTGGACAATAACAGCTTTAGTGACTAAACGTGTTTAGGGTTCAGAATGTGCTGAGTGTCAGAATAACTCACCACAGCTAAATTTTATAGGATGTTTATTGGCTTGTGTAAAAATTCCATCATCAGTGTTGAAACACTCACACCAGCATGACACACACCACCACATTAGTGTCACTGTGATGCTGAAAATGGACCACCACCTCAGCAGTGTCATCAGTGATTCTGTGGTGGTCCTGGTCCACTGACAGACAGGGTAGAGGGGCCTGACAATCTGTGCAGCAGCAGATGAACTACAAACCTTCAGAGTGCACCTCTATGGTAGCAGTTTCTGATACAATGGCCACTAAGCGTTGGTGTACATAAGCTGCCAGGAAACCTCCTCACGACTTTATATTCTCACACATGCACTGTTCTTCTGAACCTGGCCTCTTCCTCCCACAACCTGACAGACTTCCTGTGAACAACACCCAGAAACAAGGACAAAAAGCACGCCGTCCACCAGCCCAGGTACTGCAGCACGAGTGTGGAGCACTGTTGTATGAACCTGTGAAAGATTTATGGACTTTATTTTGGACTTCTGCTCACAGGAGTGATGTGGATGTGCTGACCAAGCGAGGGTGATCAGGAGCATCAGAAAGCGCCGTGTCATCTATATCACTGTAGAGACTCAGAAGATACCAGACTCTCCAGCAGAACTGTTACCCAGAGCTCTGAGTGCAGATAATCTCAGCTAATATCGCTCAGGGCTTCCTATAAGATTGATCTAAGCAAAAATTTAGCTTGAACGTGGAACAGGAAGTGACTATGAAGCAAAGCAAGAGAGCAAGAGGTGGTTAGATTGACAAGTCTGAAAAGAGGGACCACCTGAACAAGACTGGGGTCAATGCACCTGCTCCTCAGACAGACCTGAGATATCTGCAGACTTTACATCTCACAGATAATCAGTGACTCATTAGGCCAGCAAAAAGCCAGAGAACAAAAGATGGGCATAAACAAAGAGCCTGAAATTGAGCAGACGTCTCCGCCGCACGAAGAGGAAGCAGCAGCTCAGAGGAACTGCCCAGCTGAGGGTGAAGTAGAACAACCAGAGGATGGAAACAATCCACTGAGCACATACAAGTGGCACACAGGGGCGAAGAGTGAGGCCAGCAGTCAGGGTACCTTCGAGAGGCTGGAGAAAGGAGCCGCCAATAAATGGAGCAAAATGCAGAACTGGAGGAAAGCTCTGAGTGAGGATTCTGGAGATAAGTCCACCACTGCGGCGATGGTTAAAGGAGGAGAAAGCCCCACAAAATCAGAAAAACCAGTGAGCTCAAAGAAGAACCCGTTCCGCAGGGCTTTATCTGAGCCGCCTGGTGCCCTGCTGTCCTCCGTCCTCTCCCCGTCCACCTCAGCGTCCAGCGAGGCTTCGGGAGAGACGGCTCAGAAAGGAAAACTCAGGAAATACCTGCACCAGGTGTCACAGAGACTCAAAAGGCCTCGACTGCAGCCGCGTAACAACACCGAGCAAGGTAAGAAACTCACTTTTGGGCTCACTTTTGAGTTTTTACAGAAACCTTGGGCATTTTCTTTGTTTTACAGCCTGCCGAGTCCCTGATAGGGAGCTTTAGGCTGATTTTTAGCAGTACAACAGTGGCCTCTAGTGGTGGATGCTCTTTACTCTAATTTTTCAAAAGATGCAAAAAGAGAAAAAGTGTTTCTGCAGAAAGACGGAGAGTCTGGAGCTAAATGTCCATAAATAACGGAAGCTGACGGACACTAGAAAGACAGAAAAAGGATCAGAGCATCCGAAAGATAAACAGAGCAGATAAAATCTCATCCGCTCTGCTTCACTTCAAATGAGGCACGTGTAACAAGTTAGCATGAAGTTCAGATATTTACACAGACTGAGTTACAGTCTCAGAGCGAAGCCTGTAGAATCTGCTATAGAACTCTGATTGGATCTGCATGTTGATGTAAAGTTCAAAGCATTTGGAAGAATAAATGTAAACATCATGTAGTAGCTTTCCTCTTTCTGTTTGAATTTTGTACATTTTTATTTTTCTAAAATCAGATGTCAGTCCAGTGGAGCCAGCACCAGCGGCCCTTGAGCCCACCCAGCTCTCCTGGAGCCCCCCGCAGGACATCCCCGTGTGGGACATCAACTACTGTGTCCTGCAGGACGGACAGATCATCATCCCCCGCGAGGAGGAGGTACACGTGTCCATAACTCACTGAACTCCATTCTACCAATTTTTACACTCTGATTAAAGCGAACTTACACAACTCACCCCACAGTATACATACATACAGTTGCATACACTGCCATGGAGATGATGCTTCATCTCTGAAACGTCCACGCAGTCCTGATAGAGTTTGTAGCCTCTCACTTCGTTCGAATGATGGAATTCCAAGACTTTGTTTGCTGATCATCACGTCACAGATTTGTAGAATCATTGCTGTCAGGTGGATATGCCATTTAAAGATCTGAGCACTGTGCATGTTGTCTCAGGTTTAATGAAAAAGTGAAGTAAATCAAATCAAAAACGTGTGATCAACTCCAAAATCAGCCCTAAACCGATGAACACACGTAAACAACCGTAAACACATGTGAATAACCAAAGTGCTACTAGGTGAATGAAAACAGAAACATTGTGATGCGAGTGATCTGAAAAAGCGTTTTATGTGTAAATATTCGTGTGGGCGGGGCTTTAGGTGGGCAGTCAGCACCATGCTAATTGGTGGGGTATAAGTTTTCATTACTTGTTAGCTACACCCTGAGATGGACTGTTGACCTGTCCACAGTGTATCCTGTCTTCTGCTCAGTGACCCCAGCACACTGATGATGAGAAGGATGAGTGGTTAAGAAAAAGTGTGTGTGTGTGTGTGTGTGTGTGTGTGTGTGTGTGTGTGTGTGTGTGTGTGTGTGTGTGTGCACTTGCTTGCTACATTAGTCTTTTAGCTTCAGTGCTAAAACTAAAGAAGCAAACCTCTGACACCAAACATCCTGGCTGATGTACTACATTCTTGATAGGTGTGTGTTTGGTTAGGAGGGAGTTTGATTTACTGCCTGACCTATCGCTTTAACTGAATATCAGTAGAACTTGTAATGGCATTTTTCATGACCATCATTGATGACTGAGGTCAGTTTTCTGTCCAGTGAGTGAAACTTGCTGTGTGTATCTGAAACTCGTGCCCCCTTTCCTCCCCCTTACTTTCCCCAATTTACCCCCCCCCCCCCCCACTCCCATACCTCTCACCAATTACCTCCCCCACCTACACCCCTCCAGCCACTGATGCGGATGAGGAACCGTGCAAGCAGCTGCCTGTCCAGCCTCAGCCTGCAGAACCTCAGCGAGAGCCACACCAACCTGGGTGAGTGTTATAGCTCTGCTAATGGCACCAAGACATCAAACATACACAAAACTGAAAAACTGTGGTTCTGAAATCTGATTGGCTGAGCTGTGTTGTTAAGTTTTTGGGACTACAGGATGATGATGATGATGATGATGATGATGATGATGATGATGTATAAACCTGCGCACAGTTAGTATGAATAAACGATCAGCAGACAGTTCTGATCTGATTACAGAGCACACAAATATCTTGACCCACTGTTTTCAGTTTATCATCATTTTTTACAGAATGTATAGTTTAGGTCAAACATTCCTAATCTCTGAAAATGTGTCCTAATGATTCAGTTTTAATAAGCAGTGATAAATGATGATGAAATAGAAATGACTGAAATGTCATTTGAAAACTTGGTTTATAAGTTAATGCATAATGATGTATATATTTTTATGATATTATTATGACTATTAGCATCATTATGTCACTGATAACAGCAATAACAATTTAAACAGAACGTTCAAATGAACCACTAAGTTAGTGCTGTCTGGGGGAACATCTTTCCTCAAAGGTCTAAAAGTACTTTTCAGAAACTTAAGCGATGAAATGTAGTAATGATTCTTACACTGAGAAATGTAGTTAACAATACGCTGTGGTTGCTAAGCAACAACATTAATCAATTTCATGAACATCACAATGTCTGGATGATTATAGGATGATGCCAGTTTTAAGGTGACAGTTAAAGTGAGTGATCCAGTAACTTCAAGAGGGTTGACCCCCTGGATTAGACCCCTCCCCCCATTATTATCTTTCCTGGTCCGAATCCAGTTCCAACACATTTACTGAGTGTTTGCAGTCTGATTAATTCTGAAATCTGATCTTCATCACTGCATTCCTGAAATGTATTCCCCAAAGAAGTGACTGAACTGTTAGTCAGTGGATAAAAGGAGTCTGTGTTTGTACGTTAACTGTCTCATCACCTCTGTGCCTCTCATTGCTTCTTACTTTAAAATTTGGTCTCTTTTTGGTTCCAAAGCAGCTCTGAATGATCTCCCCCATGGAGATTGTTGATGGAGAATATGTTGGTTATATACAGCACCAAACAGGGATCTTCTACTGTTCCAAGCTTGATAACAACAACAGTAACAATAACAGAACCCTGTTTGGTGCTGTGTAGAACCAACACATTCTCCATCAGTCTGAAGAATGATTTTGTGATGCAAAGAACCCTTTAATCATACAAATAGTGGTCTGAGTGTTCACGGTTCTACACAGAACCACTGTCTTTACCAAAGAAACAAGTCAATAATCCAATGACTAACAATTAGGCCAAGTTTTCGGGACAAATCTCAGGAATGCAGTGATCTAGATTTCAGAGTTAATCAGACCACAGACACTCAATAAATGTGTTGAGATTAGATTTTGAGCCTCATTTGATCAAGAGAGGTGATAAGGAGGGGAAAGGGGCTAACCTGGGGGCAACCACAGCGTAGTGTTGACTACATTTCTCAGTGTAAAAAAATCATTATGTTGCCCCACGTTGTGACCTCAGCTGTGTTCACATCAGTGCCTCTCACTGTGACTTTAAAGCCTGCTTCTGGTCTCTTTACGTTCGTAAGCAGGTTTGAATCACAAACCTTGAAAGAAGCTTCTTTATCTGCCTGTTGAGGAACCTGAGTGTTCCAGTCTCAGTAATTAGAGCGAGAGATAATTGTGACTTACGCTGTGATGTTACATTCACAGAGGAAATAGCTGACGTGATTGCGCGTACGTGTGGCTGTCAAATTGTTTCCTCTAAATTTTGGGAGATAATATCATCGTGACTGGGTGTTCCAGACCCCTCAGTCAAACGCTGTTTGCTCTGCTTCATACAAGCATCAGGTTTACTTTAATAAAAACACAGCGGAGCCGCAGAACCGCACTGATGAGTCTGACTTAGACGCCGAGAACTGAGCGCTGGTTACGGTCGTGGAGATGGTCTTCAAGCGGTGGATTGTCTGTGGTGGGGGGCTCGGTAAGCAGAGATTTTTCTGTGAGTCAGTCTGGTCTGTCAGGTCTTAAATCAGTCTGTTATTCTGGAGATCATAATCTAGCGAGGTGACAAATAATGCTGTTTACAGTTCTGTTCTGTTCGGTTCCTCTCCTGGAACTACAGTTCACAGTGTTTAATGATGAAGCTTGAAGCTGTTGTGATATTTCTTTCATAATATACTTAATAAACAGATACTTTTCACTGTAGCACTATTTAAAGTGAATAATGTTCCCCATGTGCTGGACGCTCTAAGCAGCTGTTGAGAGTTGAGAATAACGATGTAGTTGGTGCTTCAGCTTCAGACCACATCCTGTCTTATGGTGAAACCGAGCTTTCTTGGGTTTTAGCAGACGCTGGTCTCATTGCAGCACATAGACATCTGTAAGAGCTCTTAAACAATATTCCACAAAAAATACAACTGCTAGTAAAACCGTACGCATATGAATAGAAGTAAATCACATGCATCACATCCAGACGTGTAAGATCGTGTGAACGTAGCTCTGAAGGACTGAAATGACTGCACTTCCTGTGATGGTTTAAATGAATCTGCCGTTTAGTGCTGACGAGCTGATCGTCCCTGCATCACCTCAGAACTACACAAACAGGAAGACTGCACTCTTACACACTCAGCATGACACCGTTATCTATAAAAAAGATACAATTCACACTACAAGATGCTGATAGCCACGCTAACGTACTTCAGCCCATATATATAGATAACAGTGTATATAGATACCAATACCTATGACACTCGCTTTTGTCATGTTAAAGGTTCCTCTACCAATATTTCAAATTAAGTGATACTTTTTAAATCCCACAATCAGGGAAATTCCACCTCTGCATTTAACCCATCCGTGAAGTGAAACACCACATACACACTAGTGAATACACACACACACACTAGGGGGCAGTGAGCACACTTGCCCGGAGCAGTGGGCAGCCCTATCCATGGCGCCCGAGGAGCAGTTGGGGGTTAGGTGTCTTGCTCAAGGACACCTCAGTCATGGACTGTTGGCACTGGGGATCGAACCGGCAACCTTCCGGTCACAGGGCCAGTTCCCTAACCTAACCCATGACTGCCCCCAGACAAACACAGTGGCCACCGCCACTGAAGAAGCGCCCAGACCGACACCAAATTCATTTCAAAAGATATCAAGCAGTGAAGTGCATTAGAAAGGATTTGAGCAGGTGTCATACATTTTCAAATGAATTTAATGAATACATTTTTATCTATATCTAATATTTTCTCGCACATTTTAAAATAAATGTATTTTACAATACATTTGGTTAATGTGTCAATACATTGTAAAATTCACTTTAGCGTTTGGAATTTTTTAAATATATATTTACCATATGGGGAACGTGGGGAACCTTCTCACAACTTTGGCGTTCGGATGATGTTTTGAGGGCTGCAGATTATGTTACATGATGTTTTTAGACAACATAACTCTACCTTTAAGATGGACTTTCTGGGAACAAAGGAAAAAAAACGTCCAACTGAAGACATTAACATGTGCATAATGCTCTCAGAACATTTTAGAACTAAAAACTTTTATCTTGGTTAGAGATTAATGAACACATCCGCACACTCTGAGGCACAAAGCTGAAGTTGGCTCCCTATTTGCAGCTCCACATTTACATTTCCTGTTCCACCTTAAATGATACACCACTTACATTCTGCACCATTTAAGGTGGAACGGAAAATATAAATAGAAAGCTAGCTTCACTAACACACATGAGGCAGGTGTGTAATGATTTAGGCATGCAGTTAGCATCATGCCAATTGGTGGGGCATAAGCTTCCTTTACTTGTTAGCTACATTAGCCTTTAGCACTACAACTAAAGACACACAGCACATATTTTGGTTGACTGACAACATTCAGGGTCAGAGACCCCTCCTTCCTTCTGTGGTTGTAGTGCTAAAGGCAAATGTAGCTAATAAATAATGAGTAAGTGGTTAAACTGGGTGAATTTTAGCTCTTTACATGCTAATACTGAGCTGCTCTGTGTTCTCCAGAATGCACCCCAGACCACGTGGCACCTGTAAGCGCTCCTAACTCAAAAGCCCACAGTGGAGGAGTCAAGGTCAGTATCAGATAATGAATCATAAATTGCAGCCCTGTTAGCATGAGGTCAGCTTCATATTTTAGCACTTTCCTCTCTCACTCTGTCCACTTCTCTCTTATGTTGCAAGGCAAAGATCAAGCGGCGTCTGCAGGGTGGAGCTCAGAAAAAACAGCTAAGTCAAACAGGAAGGTAAAGTATAATTTCATCAGCACCGTTCAGACCAAATGGCATTTAATTGTAATCATACATCCCTTTTGGGGCTTCATGTTCACAGGTTGAACAGTGATCACCAGCTCTGCTTCTCGAGATCTATGTTTGAGTTTTTCCAATCACTTCTACACCCTCTACAGATAATTACCATCTTCAGAAGTCTTTGGCTATGTTCAGACCTCTAGCCTAAATCTGACTTTCAGCATATCCAGGTTGATTTTTGATCTATGAAGTCAGATTTTTGCAAGTCAGATCCAAACCACATTTGGAGGTGGTTTGAAATTCAAATCTGATTTTACAGGTGTGTCTCAGTCTGGACACTCTGGATGCTCAAATCAGATTTCAAAGTGTATTTTGTGTCACTCGCAATGTGACCATCAACGACAATGTCAAATCTAGAGTGATGAAGTGCTGGGATTCAAGTAGAGCACCAAAGATTTATGATTATGAAGAGAATTCTGAAGTTTGGAGGGCAAGATGATGCTTCTCCATCTCTCCTGCAGCTGTGTTTAAATTATGCATCACCAGCCTAGCTACGTAGTTACTGATGCCTACAACGTTGCCATGACAACCCATGCAGATAGACTGGTTATGTCTGGACACACAAAACTGATCTGATCACTTGCAAATAACAGAGCAAACAGTTGAAGGAAAAGATCTGATTTAAGACACAGATCTGATTGGTCTGAACACAGCACTTGATTGGGTGTATCAGACGCATCAGTATTGGTTAAAGGTGGCAGCATGTTATATGGAAATTTTAACTTTTTTCTGCAGGAGAGTGTCTCCAAAGAGGAAGGCTGGTGACCACTGTCATATGTGTCTCTGTTTTCACAGGTCTGGCTCTCGGGAATCCCTGTCCATTCCCGTGGGCATTGCAGAGAGTCTAGATTTAAGTGCAGACCGCACAACTGTCATCAGGCCGGTGCACAGCTCCATTCTTGGGGAGAAATACTGCTTTGAGGTGATAAACTCAGAGAACAACCACTGCTTTGGGTGCAGCTCAGCTGCAGAAAGAGACCGGTGGATCGAGAACTTGAGGCGAACAGCTCAACCAAATAAGGTACCAAAAAAGCTGTGAAATCTTGAGATATCCACTCAAACATTCTCTGAATGCCTTCTTAATACGAGGTCAACAAAAATTGTTTCCTCCTAGGACAACTGTGAACGTACAGAGAACTCCCTGAGCCTGTGGGTTTATGAAGCCAAAGACATTCCACCAAAAAGGCGCTACTACTGTGAGATTCATCTGGATGGTACGCTGTTTGCTCGCACTAGCAGCCGTGCTGTGGGCAAGTCATCCCAAGCGAGCGATGGCACCACAAGTGGGGGTGCTGGAGGGAGTGGAAATCAAGGTGGGTGCCAACTCTTCTGGGGGGAGCTGTTTGAGCTGGACAACCTACCCCCAGTATCGCAGGTCACTCTGCACCTTTTCCGCGATGACGACCCCAAGAAGAAGCGGCACTCAAAGGACGATTCAGTCCTGCATCCTCTGGGCAGCGTGGCACTGTCTTTGGCAGAGATAAAAGGACGGGCTTTCCAGGAGAAATGGTACTCCCTCGTTCCTTACAAGACTCCTGTTTCTGGTGGAATGAAAGACCAACTGGGATCACAAGCTTCACTTCGGGTAAAGGCCCGCTTCCAAAACCTTCTAGTGCTGCCAATTGAAAAGTACAAGGAATTTGCAGAGTATGTAACTGTGGGGTATGTGGGAATGTGCAGCAGCTTGGAGCCCCTTCTGAACGTCAAGGACAAGGAAGAGTTAGCAGGAGCTCTAGTACATGTGCTTCAGAGTATAGGGAAAGCAAAAGTAAGTATAACTCGCAACTATGTGGCAACACAATCAAGAGTTGAGGAGGATCTCTTGCATCTTTCAGTATTTCAATATCTACATTTCTTGCACCTGCAGGAGTTCTTGATTCACCTGGGCAGTGCTGAAGTCCAGCGTTTGGGGGAGAACAAGGCTCTAATATTCAGAGAGAACACTCTGGCCACAAAAGCAATTGATGAATACATGAAGCTGGTTGGGCAGAAGTATCTGATTGATACTCTTGGTGAGGAATGTTGTAGATCAGCAACCTTCTAATAATCTGGGGAAGAAACTTGCGGAGGTTCTTTAGACTAAAAAGTTCATTAGAAAGGGTCTCATTCTCCAACCGTTCTTAAAGAAATTTCTTCCTAAAACCCACTTACACAGTTTTAACAAAGATTCTGTCTTTTTAGTTTGGGAGTTGTTCTTAGGTAAGAACAGAATGTACATATGCTCAAGAGCATAAATGTGAGAACAGGTCTGCACTTAAGGACACATCATGAAGACCCAATGTTCTTAAATGCAAATCTAAAAAAAAACCTCTCAAATATTCCCTCAAGAAACCCTTTCAATTGTAGCAAACAAGAACTAGAGGTAATGCAGGAAGAACTAGCCAACATATAAAAATCCCCTTTAGAAAATATGATGATTGTGGGTCAAAAAGAGACAGACGAGGATGAGGAGCAACAGAAGCACCTCTGAGTTTGATCAGTTTAGATGATCAACTCGCTGACGCTCACAGTCTGAGATGAGTATGCATCTGTTTTAAGTTTAAGAACACATTTAAGAACAGAATTTGTTCAAGAATTCCATCTGGTCTTAGAACTATTAATAAGAAAAGGGTTGAGAAATATTTTCAAGAATAACAGCTTTTCGTAACATTTTTCTTAAGAATGCAGTTTAGAAAAAACACATTTGTGAGGATTTTCTTCTTAAGACACTTACATCAATCTGGCTCCATTTTTTTTCCCAAAACTTATTCATCATTCCTCCACAGTCTCATTGTCTCATCTGCATTGTCTTTGTACTGTTTAATAGGGGACATCATTGCTCAACTCTACGCTTCATCTGAAAGCTGTGAAGTAGATCCACAGAAATGCTCTTCATCCGATCTGCCTGTCAACCAGCAGCACTTAAAGAAAACGTGCAGTGAAGTGGTGCAGCAGATCACCGAGATGCACAGGTTGGAGAGAGAACATCCAGTTTAGACCAGCTTAGTCTAATTGTTGTGTTAAAAATACTTAATTTTGTGTATGGAAAAAATACATTTTACAAGTAAAGGCAACTTAATTTTGCAAGGAAAGCTAATTTTTGTAATTTAACCTTAATTATTGAATTTATTTATTATTCTTTTTTTTACATATTTAAAAAAAAATGAATGTTGTCCATATTATGCTGAAAAACAGACGCTCAAATACAGATTCAGTGAAGCTCATTGTCGATCTGCTTCACCCACAATCAGCTTTTGTCTTTGGTGTCCTTTAATAACACCTAATAACTGCCTCAGGGTGGCGCTGTAACAGACTGCTTAACTCAGTTGGTCCTTCATAGTCTAGAAACTGTAACTCTAACCAGATTCCTCTGAAAAACTTTACAATGTACTGCAGCAGATCTGTAAATCTGAAAACTCACACAGTTTCCCAAGAGTTTGGTGGAAACAGTGATTGTTCTTTATTTCTCATTTATTGTAATGAAGACACTAGAACAGAGCATTTACAGTAGAAGATTTGACAAAACAAACATTTACTGCCAGTGAGTCAGCAGCCAGACAGCATGGGACCCCTGAACACCATGGGGTCATTTACACACTGGTTGTAATCTTTTTCCACACTGTGTCTCTCTCTCTGGTGTTCCCAGGTCATTCCCTGTGGAACTGAATGAAATCTTCTCCAGCTGGTTGTCTGACTGTGAGGAACAAGGACGAGAAGAAATTGGACACCGCCTCATCACTGCGTCTCTGTTTCTGCGGTTCCTCTGCCCAGCCATCCTCAGCCCATCGCTGTTCGGACTCACACAGCCGTACCCAGAACCCAACACCCTGCGCACACTCACTCTCACCGCAAAGGTCGTACAGAACCTCGCCAACTTCACCCCGTGAGTAAACCATGCAGCTCTGTATGCTAATGTAATGTAGATCCTTGGCGCATTAGCAGAGTTTCTGAGTATCTGCAGCATAACTTTACCAATTAGTTGAAGGTAGCCGATGATGAGCAGAGCTCTCACATCCCACCTGCCTCTCGTGTAGATTTGGGGAGAAGGAGGAGTACATGCTCTTCATGAATGACTTCCTGGAGCAGCACTGGGAGCTCATGAGGGGGTTCCTGCGAATGGTCTCAAACCCAGACAGTGAGCTGGACATGGCACGCTTTGATGGCTACGTTGATCTGCCTTTACGCCTCGCTGTTCTTCATGGCCTGCTGGTGGATATCATCTCCCCCATGGCGCAGGTGAGACATTTAACAGGTTCCTTATTGTTGTTCTGGGTTCTAAACGATCAGCTATGAGCTGAAAAGAAATAAAATGGCAAACACTTTCTTTTACAGTCCCTTAAGTTCTATATCAGAGGTCACTAAGAGGCGGACTGTAGTCCGAGTCCAGGCCCAGATGCTGTCCTATGCGGACCTGGATAACCAATAAACTAAGGAGAAATATTTCATTTTGACCAAGAGGTCCTGTTGTAATCTGCGTAGCTTTTCTAGCCTTTACAGTGCCGCTTTAACGGCCCTGGAGACTCGCGGACCAAACGTATGCGTTGTAAATATCAAACGTGATGCTACTCAGCCAATCAGATCTGTGCATTACAGTGAGCACTGAGACTCGAGTGAGTGATGCACACACAGGGGAGGGACGAGGCGAGAAACAGCAGTGAGTCAGAGGGATAACTAAAATAAATGTTGAAATGTTACTGAATTGCACTTTATTTGACATTCAGTTGTTGACTGTTGATATATAAGATGTTGATATAACTGCTAGGCAACTTCAGTTTACAGTATATATATATATATATATATATATATATTTTGAAGACCTCTGTTCTAGATATTACCCAGTTGAGTGTGAAATACTAACTCCAAAAGTACTAGGTAATCATTTTGGGTAACATGATGAACCTAAGGCAGGTTAACTAAATTACACTGAAATGCCCAACAGATTCTAGATATTTACTGGTACAAACTCCACGCCTCACTCTTGCTGTGTAAATAGGTTGGGTAGGTATGTAAACAGCAGGTTTGCCTGTGTATCAGCTATAAACTAATCTGAATCTGGGCCACAGTGATCTTTATTGTGGTTCTACATGATTCTAACTGTTCACAAAACATCTTTCATACAAAATCTTTGTATTTGTACTGTTATTTTTCTCCATGTAACCAACCTGCTACTCTGCAAACCTTCTAGTTTAGTTTCCTGCATAAATGTGACGTTACAGAGAAATTCACCTTATTCCTCCAAGTCATTATGAGACATTTTACTACGTCCTTCATCAGCTTGATCTCCACAATAGTATAATTCAGTTAGATTGTCTTGGAACTTAACATCATTTTACCTAAAATGATTACACAGTAGCCTATACCTAGTTAATATCTAGAACCTGTTTGGCATTTCAGTAATTTGGTTAAACTCTTTTGGAATTAACATTAATCATACCCAAAAAGACTATGAAGTGCTGTGGAGTTTGCACCTCCCCCTGCCTGGCTCTGTTCTATGTGTAGAACTTAAAGTGCTCTACAAGACAGCATTACCATAAAATGTAATGAGCAATTATGTTTAACCACTTAAAATCCCAGGCTTATTACACACTGAGGCTTATTATTCAGTAACTACATGAACTTCAATGCAAATTGACCAAGATGTTCTTAGATTATAGAAGTGTTTACCATGTTTACCACGATGCTTACTGCATGCTTATAAAAATCAAATAAAGTATGTCAAGTAACCCAAAACTGTAGTAGCTTTCTTGAAGCCTGAATTTTGTAAATTTTTATAAGTAACAGTATATCAGGCAGTAAACAAAACCACATTACCACACAGCCTCATTTGATTTTCAGCAGTACTTTAACCCTCTGGGGTCTGAGATCATTCTCTTGATTTGTGCACATCTTCTTGAATTCTCCTTTAAAGGCTCTTCATATAAGATCTCCATATATATCTTCATCACTACTTTCCAAAACAAGTGCAGCAACTTCTGCAGCTGTAAACTCTCTGCATGGCATTTCACATGTGTCACAAGAATGAAGGGTTTCTGGCATGATGGTCAGTCCTTAGCGATTTCCTGTGTGTCCACTGGTCAGTCACTCAGAATATAGACGGACACACGAATCCACCAGTTCCACACTGTGAGAGGCAGATGATGTGTATCTTAGCCCCTCTTCATAGCCTCATAACTCTGGATGTAAGTCACATATGAGATGGAATGGAAAGGGCGACTCTACAGATTCAGGAAAAGTTTGAACTGGATTTCTGTGCTGGATTAGCACAAAGATATTAATAGAAATATTGAGAAACATCAAATTAGATGCACTGGTGACCCCAGACAATTTAAGATGAAATCGCTGAAACACTGAAATGTTAAATGTGAAATATGTTTCTATTTCTTTCAGGATACAATCGACAGCCTGCAGCCCCTTCCGTCAATCTTGAACCAGATTACAGATCATCTCGGCCCAGACGCTCCACGGATCACCTGCAGCAGGTCAGCAAACAGCTACACAAACACTGACTGTTTGTTTGTAATCAGCAGTCAGTGAATCCCTGAAACAAACAAGTTGTTTAGCATGATTTTATTCCATTTTCAATGTTCTCACCATAATTAAAATGGGTTTGTACCAAAGTTTCAGTCTTGGGCAGCCAAAGCCCACATACGTCCCCCCACGGGACCTGGCCAAGTACAGCCCACTGAACAAATCCCTGCAGCACCTTCCGACTGACTCCAAACCGAGCCACAGCAGAGACCGGCAGAGGAAGCAGGTGACGAGGACACAGAGTGTTCCAACACGGAAGCATTTTCATCCTCTGAAGAGACAGACCAGCAGCGAAGAACTGCAAAAGAACCAACCAGAACCTGAAGAGGGTGCTGGTCCACAGATGGCAATCTCATCACCACAAGACGTGAGTCACTTGAGTCGTCGCGTGACGCTGTTCTGTATTCTTGATCTGTACAGCATGAGGTAACTGTGACTGTTTCTGCTTACAGAATACTCGTGCTAAAGGTTCATCCATTCCATGGGTTATTTTAAATAAGGAACCAAATCAGACAAAAACAGAACAGGAGGAGATGAGCCTGCTGGACAGGGTATGTTTGAACACCTGGTGCTGTATTACACAAACACTCAACTCTGAATTTAGGACAGTAGCTATTACAGAATAACAGTTCCTAACTTCATCATCTTATCATTAACTCCACATAAGAAAACAGTATTACACAAACATCCTAACTAGACTAAACCTCCTAAACATTGTCCTAACTTTAGGATAAACCCCAACAGGGTCCTAACTTCTGTTTAAGCGTCTGTTTCTATCATTTTTAGGCAGATGTGTCAGGCAGCGTAGTTCACTACCAGCATAATGACACAACATTTATTTATACTGTAAAACGCTGCTTTCACTGTTACAGTGGCTGTAACATATTTTTGGCATTATTTTGATGACATTTATGTTTCAGCTGTGTGTGTATGTTCGGTTGCTAGGAAACAGACATGACAGTCTCATGTTGTATCAACTTTGATTGAGCAGGTTAAGATTTCCTAACCCGGAGATAGGATGTAAAATGAGGTAAAATTCCTAAATTAAGATAAGATTTGTTTCTACAATATGAATTTGTGCAAAATCCTTTCTCGACTTCCAAGATCTTAGGACTAAAAGGTGGGGATCTGAATAGTTCTCCTAGTTTTCTGAAGAACAGTATCTCAGGAAGCTCTGTGATGAAACCATTTTCTAACAGACATGTTGTGGTTCCTCAGCATGTGCAGGAGCTCTCTGAGCTGAGGCAGAGGGTGGAGGAGGCTTTAGACACCGAGCTGGATGTGGCAAAGCGTCTGGAGGAATATATAGCTCAGAGCCAGGGCCAGAACGCACAGCTTCAGGCCGAAGTCCAGGAGCTCCGGAATCTTCTAGCAACGCGTGAGGAGCAGCTTGCCAGCGCCACATTCAGGTAAAGAATGTCAAAATGGGCAGACATGATCACAAGCGCAGGTTTGGAACCACTGAACTGCTAAATATTTAATGCAGGTGAATTGACAAGTAGAGAGGCGGCAGCTCCGAGCCTGTAAAGAAGGAATCTGGCCTGTGGCAGCATCACTTACAGGATGCTTTAAGCCGAGGACTTCTTAAAAGGCAGAACGTCAGATTTCAATTAAAATATTACAAAGCATAATTAGTCTTTCAGACCCAAAGCTGCTGAGATGTTCCAATTTACGTTTACATGCAAAGATTTTTGCCAGATTTTTTACAGATTCAGACTGAGGTGTTTATGCTCACTCTGTTCAACAGTCTGATGGAAATCTTCGTTTACATGCTCGCTACAAGTAATTCTACGCAAAATGATAGAATCGGATAGAAATTGTATTCCAAATGGCCTCAATCTGACAAGACCCTTCTTACTGTGAGGTAGCAGCGCTGCCCACTCCCCATATGATCCATTCTTATGATATTTAACTTTACATCTTGTATGGACAACACGCTACACACTTTGTTTAATTAATTATTTCATTTATGGCTGTAATAAGACCGAAAACTATTTAAACATTCTGAGCTACCAGAGGTGAACGAAGTACACAAATCATGTACCTGAGTTAAAGTAGAGACTCCCAAGGTAAAATATCACTCCAGTAAAAGTAGAAGTTCCTCCCTTTAGACCTCCACTTGAGTAAAAGTACTAAAGTATTTGCCTTCAAATGTACTTAAGTATAAAGTAAAAGTACTAAAAGAGTAATTCTGGCTCTGATGTCCTGTTATCATTTTTATAACCAGACTGGCTTCATGAACTCATTTCAGGTGAAAGTCCTCCAGCGTCTCTCTTGGTAAACCAGTCTTTTAATAGAACGTCATTAATTAGTGACGCTGACGTCTATTAAAATGATCAGAAGCACAAAACACTGAAGGTAAACAGTTTCCATCAGGGAGAACCGAGTGGCTCTGAAATCACTTTTTACACACAAGCAAAGTTTCAGTTTCAGATTTATTTACAACTTAGTTCCAAGTTTAAGTTGAATAAAAACTGGCTTTAAACTCAGGATCACAGATGAGCTCCTTTACTATGTTGATCTGTAGGCGTCTGTTCATAAACATAAACCAGCCCAAACTCATTTACTATAAAATGAAATGGTGTTTGTAGAAATTCAGAAAAAAGCCGCGTCAGTCTCGACTGCATATGTGGACATATTTCTATATTGAGCTCTATTTGCACAAAGTTAGGTTAGTTCATCATTTATGTTGAACAGACTCTCCCAAAGTTTTACGCTGCTGTGCTGACGTTGAACCGCGTGCTGCACTGGGTCGGTATGACCAACAGGTCAAAACCAGCTCTAAACAAAGTGACCGCTGGGCCCTGATTGGTGCTCTGGCTTTGCGCTTCTTTCGTTTTGACATGTTACGTTTTTATACACACAGAAACCAAAAGGAACGACAGATTTCTCAAAATGTAGGAGGAAAAAGTCGGATATTAGACTCTGAAATATAGAGGAGTGAAAGGAAAAAGTCACCCAGAATGGAAAAACTACTTAAGTACAGTAACAAATTACATTTACTTAGTTACTGTCCACCACTGTGAGCTACCCAAGCTTTTTGGAAGGTTTAGGCTTGAAGCGACAACCCAATCTATAAATCTACCGAGTGCAAACAAACCCAAGTCCGTTTAACACCATCTTCCTTATCATTCTCACAACAAAATGGGCGACACGAGACAAACTGTGCAATATCTGTAGCGCTGTGCTGTGATCAGTGCTATGATGTGTGAGCTGTAGATCATACAATAAATACAATACAGTACAATAAAGAGCACTGTAATTTGACTAATGCTGCTTAGCTGTTCCCTATTAAGAGAAATGTTATGCCTCTGGGTGCAACAGTAGTGCTGCATGAATAAACGGTCTGATTGCCTTCAGGGACAGAACTGGACCAATCAGGCACCACCTACTTCAGTATTAGGCTAGTATATGACAGTTTAAACTCATATTAGTGATGTATTTATGTAAAAAAGTGTCACTGTACTTGTGCATCATTATATCTATATAGCTTCAGAATGAGTTTAAAGGATTTATTTTTCTATTTTCCACTGTAAATAAAGGGCCAATGTGAGCCTGTTCTGTGTTTTGCTGCATGATTGTGATGTAAATAAGTCAGTCACGGAGGAACTGAAGCCGTGCTGGTCTCTGTGCAGGCTGGGGGTGATAGAAGAGGAGCGAGAGGAAGACGAGAGAAAGCTCACCATAGCTCTGGCTGCTGCGGAGCGGATGAATGTTTTGGTAAGTGCATGTATCAGCACTTTAATTCCAGTAGAGGATATGAACTGTGAGCCGCTCAGCATGTTGATGTGATGTTAACGTGCTGTCGTGTCTCAGGAGGAGCAGTTTGCCGGCCTGCTGAACGACATGCAGAAGCTGAACATGGCCCATAACGACGACCACCTAACACAGGACAGGAGAAACACTGTGTCTGGTTTTGTATGATGTAATATAGCAGCTTTGTACCCATAATTCTTTATGTTTAATGCAAATACTTCTATAAGCAGCCAAAGTCCACTGCAGTGCTAGAAGAGATGAATACGCAGCTCATTACTGCTTACTATTTTACCTGAAATACCACCATTCGCATGAATTGTGTGTATGAAAAGTGCAGTTACAAATAAACGATGAGTAAATGAAGGCCTGAGCTAGACTGAGTTCATTTAAAGGAAACATTCTGTGTTTATGGAGGACCATTCTAAATTTCACTACTGCAAAGGGTGTTGTGGTGCATATTGAACTGGAGCTGCACACTTAAAAATGATTAATCAATGGTTCTATATAAAACCATGAACACCCTGATGATTGATTAAAGGGTTCTTTACATGGGGAAATGGTTCTTCAGATTGATGGAGAATATGTTGTATATGGTTCTATCTAGCACCACAAAGGTCACTGCTATTGTTGCAAGCTTGATACCTTAACAATGGAAGAATCCTGTTTGGTGCTACATGGTTCTATATCCAGCCATATATAGCACATTCTCCATCAGCCTGAAACATATTAAAAGCCTTTAATCATGCTAATTATTTATATTAGTGTCCATCTCGCTGTATAGAACCATTTGCTTTACTAAACAGCCCCTGAGGACATTTTAAGAGTGTAGCACCAAAAAGGGTTCTTCTACTATGATGATGTCAAGCCAATAGCAGAACCTTTTTGGTGCTATATAGAACTATTTACACCACATTCTCCATCAATCTGAAGAGCCGTTTCACCATGCACCAGTGTTCTTTGAGTGTTCATGGTTTTATATAGAACCATTTTCTTTAGTAAAGAACCCCTGAAGAACCATCATTTTACGTGTGTGGAAAGTGTACATGAGTTTACACGAATCTCTGTTTGTGTGTATAAAGTCAGTTTTGTAGAAGTTAAAGTCACTTTTAGCCGAGTAAGAGAATCGAGTCACAGCACGGAGACACTACTGTCTGCAGTAACTCCTGGTGGCGGTGTATCGGTGGGTGTTGCACTGGTCTGAGTGGATCAGACACAGCAGAGTTACTGCACTGTTTATGGAGACTGTACAAAACAACAATAATTAAGACTAAAGAGGGAATTTTTAAAGTTACTGAACCGCTTTCACTTTTGCTTTTGGATGTTGGACGTTTCCAATAAGGACTCCAAATTAACGGAACTCCCTGTAAACGATCAGCAGAGATGGAATCATTCCAAACTGAGATGCAGAGTGCAGGGCGTGCAGAACACAGACAGCAAGCTGTATAAATCTCAGGCAGAAAGGAGGGCTAAAGAAGGGGATGATGGAGAGATATAGGAGAGATGAAGGAGAGATAAGAGAGATGAAAATGAGATACAGGAGAGATTAGGGAGAGATGAAGAAGAGATAGGAGAAAAAAAGTTGAGATGAAGGAGAGAAAAGGGGGATATATGCTATGGGGATATGTCTCATATCTGCTCCCAAAAGGCCACTGTGTTTCATTCAGAGTTTTTGCAGCATCATCCTCTCAGAACAGCAAGCAGCCCAGAGAGTTAAGACAGAAGGGGCTGCATGTTTCAGTGAAAGTCAGTGAGTGTATAAAAATATGAATCCTCTCTCCTCTCCCAGTCTGCATGACTGCACATCTCAGCACATCCACTGCCTCTCTCAGTCTGAGCGAACAAGTGCTGAGATGGACAGCCAGCTTGCTCTAGAGGCTCTAGGGGCTCTGCTTGGGGTCACTGTGAAGTCCCTGGATGAAACAGATATGCCAGCCGAAGGAGTCTTCCCACCCCAGAGACCCTTAGAAGGGCTCTTCTCACCTCAGGGACGGAGTCGGAGATGCTGCACCGAGTAGATGCACAGTAGAAGACATGGGACTTAATGAGATCAGAAGAGGAGGCCCTGCAGTGAATGAACTGCCTGTTGAAACTTTTTTGTCTATACTAATTGATCTAGATTTTCAGTCACAGGTGTTAAATGACGGTGCAGGTCAAATGAGATCATTCTCACCTGAAACTTCAGCTGCAGATATGCGCAGCATCTCAGATTTACAAAAGGAGCTCTTCGTGAACATGAACGAGTTCTTCGACCAGAAATTTGATTATGATTTCAGACGTGAAAATGATACTGCAGCTACATTCTGGTGCCTGTAAAGCTGTAGCTTTTGATTAGGAAGCCCTTCAGCCAAGTTTAAAGATAATCATCAGCCACTGACAGTTCGGTTATTATAAGAAAATGAAAAGTGCCGACGTCCCTTCACAGCCTGGAGCTACATTTCTGCACACAGTCTGACATTTTCCTTGCTGCTGCTCTGTTGTTGTTGTTGTTTTAGCTGGGCTGGAGCGTGTACATTTTGAAGCAGGAATATTATTGACTCAAGATCAGGGGTTGTGACCCAAATGGTAAGAAGAACCATTTTTGTCCCATTTCAACAAAAATCAAAACACTTTCACAACAATATTTTATGTCCATTGTAGTGGTGTAACATTTTAACATATTGGTTGTTAATATGTCTCAGTATGTGCTAATGTACTAATACAGGCTAAACAATACACACACACACACACATACACACACCTATACCAGCAGTCATTGGGCAGAAGGCAGGATACACCCTGGACAGGTCGCCAGTCGACTGCAGGGAGACAGACAGACATATTCACAGCTAGGGGCAATATAGCATGTCCAGTTGGCCTGACTGCATGTCTTTGGACTGTGGGAGGAAACCCACGCAGACACAGGGAGAACATGCAAACTCCACACAGAAAGGACCCTGGTCACCCGGCCATTTGCTGTGTGGCGCTACCCACCGCGCCACCGTGCCGCTAAACAACATAATATGCTATTGTAGGAGCTAAAACATAAAGTTCATCTCTTTTGCATTGTGTGTAAATGTAAATAGGTATATACTGCTGCTTAACACAGTATTAATATGCCAAAAGTGATGTTTGTACTGACTATGTAGATACAAATGTCTTCAGGCTCCTTTTGTTTATGTTCAGAAATTAGGTGCTCTGTCACTTTAAGAGCTACGAGCTACGGGGCTGGAGGGGGACATGTTTTTAGTTAGTTTTGGAGTGAGCAGTAGTAGCACACAGGTAGCAACACAGTTTTCTTACCGTGTTTGGCGTTACGGTTTGTGTTGCATCTCATTTTTGGAACAACCTAACTATGGTTTGAATGTTTTAATTTAATTTCATAACGTGTACAGTCAGGAATAAACAACTGTTTCTGTTCCTTCTTACATGGAGCCTGTGGAAGTTTCTTCTCTGAATAACGCAGACACGAGTAAAGAAGTAGCTACAGCCACCGCAGAACACTGTTCAGCTCACACAATTTAGTCAGGAAACTGTGGCTAGTTGGAAAATATCCGAGCTCTGGAAGAAAGGAACATCAGTGCATCAGTTAGCTAGATGTGTTGCAGCAAGTAAGCACCGAAGAGGAAGTAAGTGCAGTTTTGGCTTTTCTTCATGGATGCTAACTGAATGTCAAAGTTCAGAAGATATACTACATCCTATTAACGTTTGGTCACTGCCGTGAAGCGTTCAAGTTTATGCTGTGTATTGTTTGCAAAAAGCAAGATGGAGAGTGCAGATTCAACCTCAACAGTTCGGTCTAGAAAAATAAAGCTAACTGCTAACGCTAATGATGAGAAATTGCAACGTGGTTAGCGCGAGGAAATACAAGCTTGGTCAGCTCACAAGCAGAATGAATCAGATGGTGCAGTTAATGGATGAAGGTGATGATAGCAACCTGCAAATTGTTCAGACTATGTTGGCCGTGCAGTTCAACAAGTTAATTGGAGAGTTTTGCGAGCTTAACACCACTGCTAAAGCATTACTTCTGCTAAAGCATTACTTCAGCAGAATTCAGAGGATGAGATGAATGAGGATCAGGATAAATGGTTTGAGCCTAGGGCTAACACATATGAGTACTTCTTGGAAAGAGCTAAATCGTGGATGAAAGAGGTTCATCTACGTATGGCAGAGTCTGAGAAGCACAATGAAGAGGTCGAACCTTCAGATAGTGTATCTGTGGTGTCCATCACCTCATGTAAGCAAGGCTCCATATCATCTTCCTCAGCACATTCAAAGGCATCTTCCTCAGCATCAGCTGCTCGTTTAAAAGTGGAATTGGAGAGAGCTGCATTGCTAGCCAAAGCATCTGCTCTTAAGCAAAGGCAAGAGCTGGACACACAGGAAGCCAAAGCTAAACAAGAAGCAGAAGCTATTTTAGCTAGATTAAAGCTACAAAGGGAGGAATTGGGAGATACAGACCGCTTTAGCGGCTTCAGATGCTAAATTCAAAGTGCTAGACGAATTTGAGTGTCTTCAGGTCACATCTAGAACCCCTAGTCCTGATGGAATGAACTCTTACATTGAAATAGCTAAGACCTCTGAATCACAAGCTTGCAATCAACTGAAGATTACTCCTCATAGGTCTGGGTCCTCTGTTGTAAGAGAACACATTGGTAATAGCATACATAGTGCTTCCAATATAGCCACACAACCACAGCAAGAGACTTTAGGGCCTATCCAAGCCATTACAGAGTTCTTGGTGAGACAGCAAAAACTTGCTGCTCTACCACCACAGAATATTCCTATATTCAACGGAGACCCTATCGACTATAGACTGTTTATCAGAGCCTTTGAGCATGGTGTAGAGGATAAGACAGACAGCTGTAGAGATCGATTGTAGTATATGGAGCAGTATACAAGTGGGCAACCCAGAGAGATGATACGGAGTTGTCTCCACATGGAACCGAAGCGTGGCTATTGTGAAGCAAAGAAGCTTTTGCAAGAGCACTTTGGAAATGAATATACAATTTCAAGGGCATATATCGAAAAAGCACTGAACTGGCCAGGTATTAAGTCTGATGACGGAGCGGCGCTTAAATCATTTGGTCTTTACCTCACTGGGTGTTGTAATGCCATGGCAGATGTGGCGTACATGGAGGAACTTGACAGCGCTGTCAACATGCGCTCCATCATCAGCAAGCTTCCCTACAAGCTGAGGGAATGGTGGAGAGCCATAGCTTGTGGTATTTTTGACAAGCAGCAGCGTAGAGTCAAGTTCAGCGACCTTGTGGATTTCGTTAGCAGACAAGCCAGAGAAGCTTCACACCCGGTGTTTGGCAGTATAATGGATGGACCCAAGAGCCAAGCTAAAGTTTACACAAGGGAAACTTCCCTCAGAAAGGGCAGCTTAGGGAGAGTTTGCACCACTGCTACTACAGCAGTAAAGAATCTAGTGGAAGAGAAACCAGCTAAGATGAGTCTAGTTTGTGCATTTTCCAAACCCTGTCTTTTCTGTCAAGGAGAACAGCACACCATGGAGCACTGCAAGAAAATGATAAGGTCTCTTCACAAGGAGAAGATTGACTTCCTCAGGAACAAAGGTTTGTGCTTCAGCTGCCTAAAATCGGGGCACATGAGCAAAGCCTGTGAAGATAGGCTAAGCTGCCAATACTGTCAAATGTCGCACCCCACAGTTCTGCATATGAAAGCAAAAGTAGTTCCCACTGAAGTCAAGCACAAAGGTGTGCCATCAGATAATGGTGAAGGTCAGTCAGTAATCAGTGGATGCATTGGAGCAAAGACAAGCACCTGTGGAGCCACTGCACGGGATAACATCGACAGCATCCTAGCCATTGTTCCGGTAAAGGTTAAAGTTAAGAAGGGCAACAAGGTGGTGATGACGTATGCCTTCCTTGACCCCGGTAGCACGGCTATATTCTGCACGCAAAAGTTGATGGCAACACTCAACCTCACTGGCAGGAACACAAGTATTTTGCTGAAGACCATGGGAGGTGAGAGGATCATTACTAGTCACTTGGTGTCTGGTTTGGAGGTCAGTAGCCTTGAGAACAATGACTTCTTCGAACTGCCGAATGTTTTCTCTCAGGCGGCTATACCAGCAAGAGAAAAGAACATCCCTAGACAAGAGGATGTGGATAAGTGGCCACATCTTAGTCAAGTACACCTTCCAAGAATACAAGCAGGAATAGATCTTCTCATCGGAAGCAACGTACCCAGAGCCCTGGAACCGTGGCAGGTAGTTCCCAGCATAGATAATGGACCTAATGCTGTAAAAACTAGATTGGGCTGGATCATTAATGGACCTCTCAGAGTGAAAGATTGTTATGACACAACAGGTGAACCTGTACAAATGTTATCCAACCGTATCTCAGTGGCAATGCTGGATGAGCTGTGGAATCAGCAGTTTAAAAATGACTTCCCAGAATGTCAAGTCGACCAATTGGAAATGTCCAGAGATGAAATTCAGTTCATGGAAACAGTTTCACAGTCTGCCAACCTTGTAGGAGGACATTACTGTATCAATCTACCACTGAGAAACAGAGCTATCAAAATGCCTAACAATCGAAGAGTAGCTGAACAGCGGGCTCTTAACCTAAAACGACAGTTCGTAAAGAATTCTCAGTTTCAAGCTGATTACACTTCATTTCTAAATGATGTCATTGCCAAGGGCTATGCAGTGGAGATTCCCAGTGGAGAGCTGAGTCGCGATGATGGGAAGATATGGTATTTGCCACACCATGGGGTGTACCACCCAAAGAAGCTGAAGCCATGTTTCATCAGGTCAAGGTAGCAGATGAGGATGCTGATCTTCTTAGGTTTCTGTGGTGGCCAGCTGGTGACATTAGTCAAGATTTGAAGGAGTACAGAATGACTGTGCATCTGTTTGGCGCGACTTCATCTCCCAGCTGTGCTAATTTTGCACTTCGAAAGTGCGCAGAAGATAATGGAGACCGTTTTGGAGCTTTGGGAATCAACACAGTGCTTCACAATTTCTATGTTGATGACTGTTTGAAGTCAGTCAGCTCAGAAGACGAAGCTGTGTGTTTATACCATGACTTGAAAGGCATCCTTGAAAAAGGCGGATTCCAGCTAAAGAAGTGGGTAAGTAGCAGCAGGGCTGTGTTATCTGCTATTCCTGCAGAAGAAAGAGCCACAGAATTCAAAGACCTGGATCTGGACTTGGACACGCTTCCAGCTGAAAGAGCCTTGGGAGTTCACTGGTGTATCCAGTCTGATAACTTCAAGTTTAAGCTATGCCTAAAAGACAAACCACCCACAAGAAGGAACATTCTTTCTGTCGTTAGCTCTCTTTACGACCCATTAGGCATTCTAGCTCCTGTAGTTATGCCAGCAAAGACAATTCTACAAGAACTCTGTAGATTGAAAATAGGTTGGGATGAGTTAATTCCTGAACATCTAGTTCAACCGTGGTACAACTGGATGAAAGACCTCCACCTATTGGAAGACTTTGAAGTGGCTCAGTGCTTTAAGCCTGTAGGCTTTGGTGAGGCAACTTTCAGCCAACTGCATCATTTTGCAGATGCTAGTGAAACAGGCTATGGAACAGTGAGTTACCTGCTACAAAACAACAAAAACAGCAGAGTTCACTGCACCTTAGTCTTGGCTAAGGCCAGAGTAGCTCCACTCAAGCCTATTGCTGTTCCACGCATGGAATTAGCAGCACCATGGCAGCACGCATGGACAAAACATTGAGGTCAGAGCTTCAGCTTCAGCTCAAAGAATCAGTGTTTTGGTCGGACAGCACCACCGTGCTCAAGTACATATCAAACAGAACCAGCAGATTCCGCACCTTTGTCGCCGGTCGTGTGGAGACTATTCTAAAACTGTCTGAAGTAAGACAGTGGAGGTACATTAATACTTCCAAGAACCCAGCTGACCACGTGTCAAGAGGACTCAAAGTTCATGCATTCATGCAAAATGAAACATGGATACAGGGGGCGGACTTTCTCACCAAGCCCGAGGATGAATGGCCACAAAATCCAGACCACCCTGAGAATCTTACCACTGAGGATCCAGAAGTCAGAGATGTTATAGTCAGTGCTACTGCAGCTGAGGAGCAGGTGGATACAGTTCAGCAGTTTCTGGAAAACTACTCCTCTTGGTTCCGCCTAAGAAAGGCTGTTGCCTGGATCATAAAATGGATCATGCCACTTTGAAGCTCCAGATGTTGGATGACGAAGGCTTTCACACTGTTTTGTGTGAGGCTGAGGCCATCATTAACAGTCGTCCAATTACCAAGGCTTCTAGTGACCCAGATGACTTGGAAGCGCTCACTCCCAATCACCCCTTGCTTCTTCATGCTAAGCCATCTTTACCACCTGGACTCTTTGTGAAGGAAGATTTGTACATCCACAGAAGATGAAGTTCATCTCTTTTGCATTGTGTGTAAATGTAAATAGGTATATACTGCTGCTTAACACAGTATTAATATGCCAAAAGTGATGTTTGTACTGACTATGTAGATACAAATGTCTTTAGGCTCCTTTTGTTTATGTTCAGAAATTAGGTGCTCTGTCACTTTAAGAGCTACGGGGCTGGAGGGGGACATGTTTTTAGTTAGTTTTGGAGTGAGCAGTAGTAGCACACAGGTAGCAACACAGTTTTCTTACCGTGTTTGGCGTTACGGTTTGTGTTGCATCTCATTTTTGGAACAACCTAACTATGGTTTGAATGTTTGTTTTAATTTAATTTCATAACGTGTACAGTCAGGAATAAACAACCGTTTCTGTTCCTTCTTACATGGAGCCTGTGGAAGTTTCTTCTCTAAATAACGCAGACACGAGTAAAGAAGTTGCTACAGCCACCGCAGAACACTGTTCAGCTCACACAGCTATAATGTAATATAAATGAAAAGGTTGTTTCAGCTCTGCTTTAAGCTTTAGCACAGCTGCAGCTGCTTTTCTTGCATCAGTATCTCTTTCTGCAAAAATGGAGCAATTTCTTGTCAAACGTCTCTCAACATTTTGCTTTTTAGTATTTGACAGTTTCTTGTTGCAGATTAAACATATGACCAAACCGGCTGGAGTGATTAAACACAAATTAATGTCCATTCATCTGTAAATACTCACTGGTCATCTCAATAATTTTTGCCATTTCATTACTTACTAATTAGGTGAGATTGTTGTCTGTGTTGTTACAGTACTGCTTGAAAGTTTGTGAACCCTTTCATATTTTCTGTATTTCTGCGTTAATTTGACTTAAAACGTCATCAGATTTTCACACAAGACCTAATAGTCGATAAAGGGAACCAAATCAAACAAATGAGACAAAAAATATTATACTTGGTGATTTATTTTTGGAGGAAAATAATCCAATATTACATATCTGGGAGTGACTATAAATGTGAACCTTTGCTTTCAGTATCTGGTGTGACCTCCTTGTGCAGCAATAACTGCAGCTAGACATTTCTGTGAGCTGTTGATTAGTCCTGCACATGGGCTTGGTGGAGTTTTAGCCCTTTCATCTGTACAAAAAAGCTTCAACTCTGTTATGTTGGTGGGTTTTTCTGTATCTACTATTAGGAAAATCTGATTAAGTTTTCAGCCAAATTTATGGAGAAATATAGAAAATTCTAAAGGGTTCACAAACTTTCAAGCACCACTGAATGGTGACCAGTTGTTTGCGCACCGATCTTTAGGGTCACATGTTGCTCATGCAGGATTTTACAGTGTTTGTGGTTCATGGTTTGTCAGTTCCAGGTACTGAACTCTCCTAATTCAGCGACAGTTTTCGATTCTAGGGCACCTTTTTGGAGACTTGTTTTCAGATCTTCTTTCCTCTGAGACTATGCAAGGCTCTATTTTGGGTACAGTGAAGTCGGTCACTCCTCCGACAGCTGGTCACTATTTTGGGGGCAGTGTTTCTAAAAGCAGTCCAGAGTGAAAGTGAAAACGGGGTGAGCTCTGAGTTCTGAGCTGAATGAAGTGCAGATAACAACAGTCTCTACACTGATCCCAGCGTGCACAAAAAATGAGCCCAAAATGGTAAAACATCCATCTTTTAATGGTCCAACCAACAAATCATGAAAGAAGTAGCTGCAGTAAGTCAGTGTGGAAGGCCTTTTCACCTTAATTTCTTTAAGTATCGCAGTTCTGTGTGTGAATTAGCAGACAGTCTTTTACAGAAAGTCAGTATTGATTCATTCAGCATGGACGGCTTCAAACAGCTGAAAAACACGGCTGAGCTAGTTTGTGTTTGATGTGAGACCAAATATTCTCTATAGAGTTTAGATCTGGACTCTAACCAGCCAGAACCACCCGAATAAAATATTATATTTTGGGTTTGGCCCATTTTGTTTGCACAGGACTGAATTTTAACTCCAGTCGAAATTCACTTGTTTAGTCAGCCAATATATTAATTCACTGATAGACGATTATAAGGCTAGAAAATGTTTCCCCTAAGTGGCTGGGACCCCTGTAGGCCTAACTGAACATCTGCAGCCTGATGCTGATCAACTTTGTAGATGTGAAAAACATAGAATGATATTTTAATTGATTTCTTCAGTAGGTCATCTAGCTCCAGCAGTAGGGAAACTATTAGGGACTATTAGAGATAGTCTAACATAGTCTAACACCTAATTTTGACGTTTCTTGAAAGAGAGGACGCCTGTCTAGACTGTATAAAAACACCCACGTCCTAGATTTCAAGGCCTTATACAATCAATATGGATACATTAAGAATGTATGATTGTTTTTCACTTTAGTTTTAACACTTCCACAGAACCAGGTTGTGTATAATGTATTTAAGGGTGTCTGAAGTGCGGCTCTAGGTCCTAAAGTGTTTTGGGTTTTAGAGTGTGCTGTTAGTGGCCCATCAGCCAGTTCTCGGCAGTTCTTCCTTTCACCTGATGGGGGCAGCTGTGCTGTAAAATGACAGTGTGGAACGCTGCGGTAATGAAGCTCCTTCAAGTCTCTGACTGGACGGCGCACACAGTGAAAGCGAAAGTAAGTGAGTGTATAAATATGCGAATCCTCTCTCCTCCCTCAGTCTGAGGCAGTCACTGCTGAGATGGACAGCCAGGTCGCTCTAGAGGCTCTAGAGGCTCTGCTTGAGGTCACCGTGATAGCAGGCGCTATTCCCGGCAGACACCCTGGAAAACGCGCGTTTCTCGCAGAGAACGAACTCACTATTGCAAATGTGACGTCGACCGCAGCTGATCTACAGTTTTGGTCGCAGGCATTGAGCAATGATGCGGGTCTCTTTTTCTCATTTGACACAGCTGTAAAGTCGATTAACGCAGGTTCGACCACCATTCGAGCTTTACGAAAGGAGCTCTTCGTGAACATGAGCGAGTTCTTCAACCCGAAGTTCGATTACGATTTCAGAAACGGCTCAGACTACTCTGAGTGTTCCCGCGGCGGGGAGCCGTACGTGCGCCCCTGGGGGTGGTACCGCTTCGGTCTGAATGTTCTGGGCAAGTATCCTGGTGGAGACGCCTGGCTAGGACTGGATGGATGGAGGGACAAGTCTGTGCCCGGCGAGTGGCCAGTGTCCTTCCATGGAACCGGCGTCGATGGAGCCAAAGCCATCGCACGTTCCTGTTTCAGAGTTGGTCCAGGAGATGTTTATGGCCCAGGGATCTACTCCACGCCTGACATCAGGATCGCATCTGCCTACACAAAACAGTTCGAATCCAAGAATGGAAAGAAGTACGAGGTCATCATGCAGAACAGAATCAACCCTAAAAAGAGGAAGATCATCAAAGAGAAAAAGGACTACTGGCTCATCCCGGTTCCTGAGGGAACCCCGCTGGAGGAGGTTAAGAAGATCGCAAAGGAGTTCATCCGCCCGTATGGCATTCTGATTAAAGAGGTGAATGAACCATTTTGTACTTTGTGTTAAAGTGTCATTTAGGCGTTCAGAGAGGTTTTAATGATGATTGTATGCATGTCAACACTAATCTTATTAGCGAGGGCAGAGTCGTGGGCTGGAGGTTAGGGAGCTGGCTCGACCCCCAGGGCTGACACCACGTGACTGAGGTGTCCTTGAGCAAGACACCTAACCACCAATTGCTCCCCAGGTGCCACTCTGGGCAAGTTTGCTCACTGCCCCCTAGTGTGTGTGTGTGTTCACAAGTGTGTATGTGGTGTTTCACTTCATGGGTTAAATGTGGAGGAGTACTCTGGGTTCTCTTTTTAAATAGGTATTGATGGCTTTGTTTTATTCACACTTGGTTTCTGTTTATGTATAAAGTCATTGTAAATGAAAACGTGAGTGTATAAAGTGTATAAAATGTTCCTTACCTTACAGTTTGCTCATCCTCTGTGATCTGATACATTATTATTTCTCAGGGATGTTATTTGAGCATTATCCATGTGCCTTACATCCATGTGCCTTACTTTGGTCATCTGCATAAAATACATATGTAAAAAATTGTGTGTGTGTGTGTATTTTCTATATGTTAAACAAACAAAGAGTAACTGCATTGCAGTGTGCAGTAGTGTGTCTCTGTAGAGGATGTAACTCCTTTACATTCAACAGGAGCTCAAACTTCAGGGTGCTCAAACTTTTGCCCACCACCATATATCTACAGAGTGAATGTTGCGTATCTTCAACACATTTAATAACGTTTCTAATATGCTGTTTTCTATCTGAATAAATTATTTTAGTGCCTGTTGTCTTGAATCCCGCCAATTACATTTCCTGAGAAATGAAAGAAGAAATACCCTTTTGTTTGTACTGATTTCGTGTTCTTATGTAAGTGTTTATATATTCATTTTAGAACCTTATAAATGTCTTAAGTTTGATTAATAAATTTCTTGAAAAAACAAACCCCAAATCTGGCTTTGTTGAGGTGAATGAAATGTTTTGTGCTTTGTGTTAAAGTGTCATTTAGGGGTTCAGAGAGGTTTTAATGAGGTAGGGCATAAATGCAGAAACGCCGGAAGGGGTGGGATTTCTGGGAAAGTGACTGGCTGATTTGTACAGGATGAAATGTGAGTAATTTCATCAAATGGACGAACGCCAGATAAACAGCAGTAGAGCAGAGTTCAGTGTTCCACACTTTCAATTTCCATTTTTCACTCAAAGGCCTCGCAGAGCAAATAAGCTGATTGTGGGTGAAGCAGATAAACAAGCTTTACTGAATCTGGATCTAAGTGTCAGTTTTCTCTACTTGACAGAATAATGTCAGTTTTTTTCCCAGCATAAATTTTGAGACATCAGAGACATCCAAGAGGTTAACGGGGGAAACCCCTTTTATTCTCCCCCTTGGACTGCAGCGCTGCAGTAACAGCTGAGATATATTATTGCACTTTAAAGGTTAGGGGTATAATAATAGAAACAGTCACAGTAGTTGGGACACACAGCCAGAGCTTGTGGTGTTGGTGCTATAAGAGGGTGGGGGGCTTCCTGCACTCTGAGGTGCAGCCTGAGTACCATGTAGTGATGCAGTGTGTGATGAAGGACTCCATGGTCACCTGCACAAGTTGTGGGAGGTAGGCTTTTTTTGGGCACCTCGGGAAGTGAAACCTCTGAAGATCTTTCTCAGCCATCACTGTGTTGTTGGACAAAGTCAGATCTTGGCCCATGTAGAGGAATCTGAAGCTCTGACCTGCCTCCACCCTCTCGGTGTTGATGCTGAAGGGACAGTGGCTGCTTTGTTTTGGTCTCCTGAAGTCCAAGATCAGTCTTTTTTGAGATTAGAGCGAGGTTGTTGTCCTGGCACTAGCACTCCAAGTTCTTGACCTCTCCTCTGTAGGCTGACTTGTTATTGTTAATCTGTGGGTGTGAGGGTGGGTCGCACCAACAAGAATTGAGTTAAACTGACTTCAGAGCTGAGAATTTAATTTGTTTTGTTTTTTTTCCAATTAAGTTGTGTGCCAAAAGTATCATGCGGATCACAAATATGAATGCCATACAGGATCGGTCAAGGCCCGGGTTTACAACGACCGCCTCCGGTGCTGTTGACCAGCAGGGTGCCGGTGGAAATTGGACTACTGTAGGTAGAAGATCGAAGACCATCAAAGAGGAGAGGAGGAAGGCGGGTTAGACGGCAGCGAGAGAGAAGGAAAGCCAGGAGTGTGGAGGTTAGAGTAGGGACTCTGAACATAGGGACAATGACTGGTAAAGGCAGAGAGCTTGCAGACATGATGGAGAGAAGGAAGGTAGATATTCTGTGTGTCCAGGAGACCAGATGGAAAGGAAGCAAGGCCAGGAACATTGGAGGTGGATTCAAACTGTTGTATCATGGTGTAGAGAGGAAGAGAAATGGAGTAGGGATAATCCTAAAGGAACAGCTTGGGAAAAGTGTTCTGGATGTAAAGAGAGTGTCAGAAAGGATCATGAGCCTGAAGTTGGAGGTTGATGGTGTAATTTTGAATGTGGTCAGTTCATATGCACCACAGGTTGGTTGTCAGTTAGAGGAGAAAGGAATTTTGGAGTAAGATGGATGAAGTGGTAGATGGTGTCCCTAGAGAGGAGAGATTGGTGATTGGTGCAGACTTCAATGGACATGTTGGTGAAGGGAACAGAGGGGATGAAGAGGTGCTGGGTATGTATGGTGTGAAAGACAGAAATGCGGAAGGTCAGATGGTTGTAGATTTTGCAAAGAGAATGGAAATGGCTGTGGTGAACACATATTTTCAGAAGAGGGAAGAACACAGGGTGACATACAAGAGTGGAGGGAGGTGCACATAGGTGGATTATATCCTTAGCAGGAGATGCCACCTAAAGGAGATTGGAGATTGTAAAGTGGTACCAGGGGAAAGTGTAGCAAGGCAGCATAGGGTGGTTGTCTGTAGAATGAGATTAGAAACAAAGAAGAGGAAGAGAGTGAAGACAGAGCCAAAGATTAGATGGTGGAAGCTGAAGGAGGAGGATGGTTGCAGGCAGTTCAGGGAAAAATTGCAACAGGCCCTTGGGGGCAGTGAGGAGCTACCTGAGGACTGGGAAACTACAGCTAAGGTGGTGAGAGAAACTGGCAAGAATGTGTTGGGTGTTTCGTCTGGTCAGAGGAAAGAAGACAAGGAAAGTTGGTGGTGGAATGAGGAAGTCCAGGAGAGTATTCAGAAGAAGAAGGCAGCTAAGAAAAAGTGGGATAACCAGAGAGATGAAGGAAGTAGGCAGGAGTTCTGTGAGGCTAGTCGCATAGCAAAAAGAATGGTGGCAAAGGCAAAGGCTCAGGCTTATGATGAGCTGTATGAAAGGCTGGACAGTAAAGAAGGAGTAAAGGACTTGTATCGTTTGGCTGGAAAGGATGTATAGCAGGTTAGGCTGATAAAGGATAGAGAGGGAAATGTACTAGTGAGTGAACAGAGAGTGTTGAGTAGGTGGAAGGAGTACTTTGAAGAACTAATGAATGAGGAAAACGAGAGAGAGAGAGAGGAGAGGGGGGAGAGATAGTGGATCAGGAAGTGCAGAGAATTAGTAAGGTGGAAGTGAGGGCAGCTTTAAAAAGGATGGAAGGCAGTTGGTCCAGATGACATACCTGTGGAGGTATGGAGATGTTTAGGAGAGAAGGCAGTGGACTTTTTAACCAGGTTGTTTAACAAAATCCTGGAGAGTGAAAGGATGCCTGATGAGTGGAGAAGCAGTGTATTGGTCCCCATTTTTAAGAACAAGGGTGATGTGCAGAGCTGCAGTAACTACAGAGGTATAAAGTTGATGAGCCACAGCATGAAGGTATGGGAAAGAGTTGTTGAAGCAAGGCTAAGGCAAGAGGTCCAGATCAGTGAGCAGCAGTTTTTTCATGCCCAGAAAGAGTACCACAGATGCAATTTTTGCATTGAGAGTGTTGGTAGAGAAGTACAGAGAAGGTCAGAAGGAGCTACATTGTGTCTTTGTGGATCTAGAGAAGGCATATAATAGGGTGCCAAGACAGGAACTGTGGTACTGTATGAGGAAGTCAGGTGTAGCTGAAAAGTATGTTAGGGTGGTGCAGGACATGTATGAGGATAGTGAGACAGTGGTGAGGTGTGCAGTTGGAGTGACAAATGGTTTCAAGATGAAGGTGGGGTTACATCAGGGATCAGCTTTGAGCCCCTTCTTGTTTGCAATGGTGATGGACAGGTTGACAGATGAGGTCAGGCAGGAGGATCCATGGATCATGATGTTTGCAGATGACATTGTAATCTGTGGTCAGAGTAGAGAGCAGGTGGAAGAGAACCTGGAGAGGAGAGGAATGAAGGTCAGTAGAGACAAGACGGAATACATGTGTGTGAATGAGAGGGAGGCAGGTGGAAAGGTGAAGATGCAAGGAGTAGAGGTCGTAAAGGTGGATGACTTCAAATATCTTGGGTCAACCATCCAGAGCAATGGACAGTGTAGAAAAGAGTTGAAGAAGAGGGTGCAGGCAGGATGGAGTGGGTGGAGACGGATGTCAGGGCTGATGTGTGACAGAAGGACAGCAGCAAGAGTGAAAGGGAAGGTTTACAAGACAGTAATGCATCCTGCTATGATGTATGGTTTGGAGACTGTGGCTCTGTCTAAAAGACAGGAGGCTGAGCTGGAGGTGGCGGAGATGAAGATGCTGAGATTTTCATTGGGAGTGACAAGGATGGACAGGATTAGCAATGAGCAGGGACAGTGAAGGTGGAGCAGTTTGGAGATAAAGCCAGAGAGGCCAGGTTGAGATGGTTTGGACATGTGTTGAGGAGGAATAGTGGATATATTGGGCAAAGAATGTTGGAGATGGAGCTGCCGGGTAGAAGGAGAAGAGGCAGACCTCAGAGAAGGTTTATGGATGTAGTTAAGGTGGACATGGAGATGGTTTGTGTTAAAGTAGAGGAGGCAATGGATAGGGCAAGATGGAGGCAGATGATCCGCTGTGGCGACCCCTAAAGGGAGCAGCCGAAAGAAGAAGAAGACTGTCCACACTAATCACTAATAACATTTTTGAGTGTAAACAAGCTCAGAGCTACATCAGAAACAGCCGTGACAGACAAAGACGTTTAAACAGTCTGTTATTAGACCCAGAGGCTCTGTGTCAATGGGGTGCTGTCTATCCAGCACTGATAAGACTGCTTACAATACACACTAAAGCTGTCAGTGATATTAATCAAAACATTCTAAATACAGATGCTCTGTATGTTATTCAATTAGCTGCAGTTTTACAGTAAAATCTCCATAATTACCTAAATCTGAAACCTAACACAGAGTATTATTACAGTAACCTTTAGCCTGTTAGTTCACCTAGCTATCTGCCAACTTTTCGTCCTTGATCAAACAAAGTGGAAGAGCCACTTTGTCCCATTTCAACAAAAAAACCAAACCACCTTAGGAACCACAATATTTTATGCCCATTTTATTGGTGTAACATGTTTACATCTTGGATGTGAATACGTCTCAGTATGTGCTAAAGTTATATAATATAATATAATATAATTGTCGTGGTAAAATCAGTTAATCAAATACTCAGGCATGTGGAGCCTTTGAGTAACATTTATTGAGAGCAAACAGATACAAGCATTTGCATGCCAGATCAGAAGTGCTCTGGCCACAACAGAGAAGACTGGGTTATATATATGATAAGTTGGGGCACACCTGTCCCTTAAAAGGTAACAAATAATTTAATTGGCACAGAAAGACACAAATAAACGTTCAGTGGGGTCAAGCTAAACCTTGGGTAGGAAGCCGTTGAGACAGCACATCTGTCACTTCTGGGCCCATGCTGTGTGTGCTCTGCTGGACATGTTAATTGCTGCTGGCCCTCACTCACACACACACACATCCTGGAGCTTTTGACCTCGTACACATACTTACTTTAAGTGATATGCAGGATCATAATGAGAAAAGCAAATATGCCAGGGCCAGCGTTATTTAGCAATATAAGCAAAGCAAATATTTGCCTTCACAATCCCCCATTTGATCCTGCATCTCTCACTAGTAGTCATCCACTCAGGAATATCGGGGCCTTCTGAATCAACATCATCCCCCTTTAGCTGCATTAAAGCTTGCCGTTTAATGGCCAGACATTTGGAACACATAGATAAAATACATGGCACTAAAATCATCAATAATACCAAAGTACAAAGTATTGTGGTCACAACTGTTAATGCCTTCATTGCGCATCCCCCTATCACAGCTTCTAGCGAATCCCACCATGACCCTCCCACATCAGATGGCAGGGCTGCAGCATCGTTCATATGGGCAATGTAATCAGTAACATTATCACTCAAGTCAGGAATATAAAAACTGCAAGATGTGTTCAGAATTGTGCAAACTCCTCCCTCCTTTATGGTCATTAAGTCTAGTATCTGTCTATGCTGTATGAGTGTGGCACGAATGGCCTGCTGTTCTAGCCTCAGGCTATCCAGGGACAAAAAGGTGTCATTCACTGTTGTCATCAATTGATACGCTAGTCCATTGATCTTCATAAGGGCAGCAGTGGTGCCTCCACCCAGGAACAGTGATCACCCGATGACCTCAAGTGGTCTGGACCACATGTCCATCATCTTTTGTCCGTTGTACCAGCTCGGCACCTCTCTCTTGCTTCTAGACAGGCCTCTGCTCATCAGGGATGGCTGTGTAGCTTCTGATGGCACATAGAGGTGTGATCTGGCCATCAGCAGGCCTGGGTAACAACACCCTTGCCATCGGCCACTTCTTGGCAGTCTGCCAAATGCTCTATCCCCACAGACCCACATTTGGTTCTTGTGGCCCTTAGGGGCAGTCATACACCAGTTTGTGGTTGTGCCGTTGTGCACGCAGATGGTTCCGTTGGCTTTTACCTCCTTGTATTTTATGCATCTTGACCATCCCAGTGACACAGTGCCCGCTACTTGCGAGCATGTGCACGTGTGGCCCCTCCTCATTGCCACATGTACCACCATGTTCCCGGTTCCGTTACCAGTTAGGGTGTGGAACATGGACATTGTTAAGTTATATGCTCGGTGTCTCTCGGGTCCAGAGGCTTCGGGAGTACGGGGTACATGGCTCTTTGCTACAAGCCATTCAGGCCCTGTACAAACAAAGCTGGAGTTTGGTTCGCACAGCCAGCAGTAAGTCAGAATTGTTCCCAGTGAGAGTTGGACTCCGTCAGGGCTGCCCTTTGTCACCGATTCTATTCATAATTTTTATGGATAGAATTTCTAGGCGCAGTCAGGGGATGGAGGGTGTCCGGTTTGGTGACCTCAGGGTCACATCGCTGCTGTTTGCAGATGATGTGGTCCTATTGGGGACATCAGGCCGTGAACTTCAGCTTTCGCTGGATCGGTTTGCAGCCAAGTGTGAAGCGGCCGGGATGAGAATCAGTACCTCTAAATCAGAGACCATGGTTCTCAGGCGGAAAAGGGTGGAGAGCCCTCTCTGGGTCGGGGATAGGCTCTTGCCTCAAGTTCAAGTATCTCGGGGTTCGGCTCTTGTTCACGAGTGATGGTACAAGGGAGCGGGAGATTGACAGGCGGATTGGTGCTGGGTCAGCAGTGATGCGGGCTCTTTACCGGTCTGTTGTGGTAAAGAAAGAGCTGAGCCATAAGGCAAGGCTCTCGATCTACCGGTCGATCTACGTTCCCACCCTCACCTATGGTCATGAGCTTTAGGTAATGACCGAAAGAATAAGATCGCGAATACAAGCGGCCGAAATGAATTTCCTCCGCAGGGTGTCTGGACTCTCTCTTAGAGATAGGGTGAGAAGCTCGGTCATCCAGGAGGGACACGTCGAGAGGAGCCAGCTGAGGTGGTTCGGGCATCTGGTTAGGATGCCTCCTGGACGCCTCCCTCGGGATGGATGGATGGACAGTACAAATGCAGACTTACCTGCAGCTCTGTTTTAAGTTTTAGCACTGGCAATATTGTTATCCACAAAAGTGGAACAGTTTCCTGTAAAATATCTCTTGGCATTTGGTTTTTTAGGGTTTGAAAGTTTCTCATTGCAAATGAAACATAAAAGGAAACCAGCTGGCAAATAAGTGTTCATTCATCTCTAAATTCTCAACGCTCATCTTAAATCTTTCTCTTCTTTGACATGTCTTTAACTATTAGTTAGGCCAGATTGTTGTCTGCGTTGCTATGACGAGCAGAATTAGCAATGAATTAGCAGTTATACATTCTTTCCAGCATATAAGACAACTTGTTGTTAAAACAGCATTAGGACGGCGTTAGAACAATCAGCAAAGCTTTATTTTACGGCTAAGGAGGATTATTTTATTACCTAAAAAATATGCTGTGGAGCCACAAGGGCACAGTTGAAGAGTCTCATGTTGCCGACCACCAGTCTAGATCAACTAGTTCAACAAAGCTGCATTCTTGTCTGGAGGATATTCTGTCTGTCTTCAGCTGTTTACTTTATTTACATGCAGTTTATAACTGTAAAATATGCATTATTTAGATCTGCTGATGTGTTTATTTACTTCTATTTGAGCGATGCACACAGAAGCTACATGAGTGCCAGTAGCACCCCACTGTAGGCAAAATGGTTAACCTTCAGTAAAAGCTTTCCAAGGAATTCCTTATAGGTTTTCTATGTTTTATATTACGCGGAGCTTTTTATATTATATGGAGTTTTACTGCATGATTTTAGTGCATGATTAGCCACATTTGAAACACATTTTGTAAATGTAAAAATTTGAGGCTTAAACTGAGTTGAAAGTGTTCATTTTAATATACATTTCGTCTAAAAGTAAATCCAGGATTAAAGTGGCATTTGAAACGTAACTCTTTATAGTCGTCGGTGCAACACACCAATTCCCGCGCTAATCGATTGCTTCGGTCTGCCTCGGCGCAGTTCGACTGTGCCGCGTTGATGAAGAAGGGCTCCTGCTCAGTCAACCCAAACAATAGCATAAACACGTTGTGCAGGTAAAAAAAAACAGGGCTACTAAAACACGAAGCTCTTTTAAGGCGGTTATTTTGCCGCATGATGTATACCGTGTTGATAACCTTGCGACACGTGGCTCGGTAGATTTGATATATTCGCAAATTCAGACGCTTTCGTTAGCCTTAGCTGCGGCTAGCATGTGGCTAACGTGGCGTGTGTGAATGTTCACGGGCATTTGCGTTTTATCACTACAGTCGTGTCTGCCTCACTGTAGCACAGCCAGGACGAGCCCTAGTCTAGCATGTGGTCTTTATTTGGGCTTGTTTTGTTGAATGAGACTCGACACGAGTGTCTCTGTGAATGAATGAGAGACGCGGGTTGTTGTGAATAAAGAACATGTAAGACGCCGCGAGTGCGACTGTAATGTTAGAAACGACCCCCTTATTGCAGCTAAACATGAGGGTGAAGCGTGTTTTTTTCTTTTCCAGCTGCTTGTTCTAAAATGCTCAGCAGAAACCTTCTGGCTCCTGAGGAAAATCGTACCCTCAGTCATGGAGAAAAAGCCCAAGCTCACCCTCTGCTATGTGTGTTTTCTTAGCAGGGTGACGAAGGGACTGCGGGGATGGAGAGAGCTCCAGAAACAGCCCGGAAAAGCACAGCCAGCATTCCCCTCCACACAGTGCCTGGCACCGGCTCTTCATCGGCCGCTGAGGAGAATGAATGTGAGTGCAGGTGGTGGAGGACATTTAATTCACCATAACGTCCGAGATCAGGGACATCTGTCTATCTGCCAGGAAGCCAAATGAACTGATTCTGTATATTTAAGGAATTTGAATGTCTTAATATGCTCTCTTTTCTGCTTTGTGTTGCAGCAGCAGGGGTGCATTTGTGTGAGGTTTGTGGAACGTGTTTTGAGACAAAGAGAGGACTTTCCAGTCATTGCAGGTCTCACTTGAGGCAGCTGGGGGTGGCTGTGTCCGACAGCAGCGGCGCTCCGATTGGCCTGCTCTATGAGCTTATCCGTGAGAGAGATGGAAAACTGCCCTACTCCTCCCCTAAGGCCAGCTTGGACAAAACGCCAGCTCCCAAACCCCCCCAAAAACCCAAAATCCCCAAATCGCTCTTGACCACTTCCCTTAAAACCCTCCAGACTCCCACCCCTAAATCGACCCAGACCCCCACCCATAAAACCCCCAAAGCCTCCACCCCTAAAACCCCCCCGTCTTCCACACTTAAAACCCCCAGCTCCAAAAAAGACTCCACCACCAAACTCAAGATTAAAATAGCCTCCCTAGTGAAGAAGTACAGTAAGTCTCCATCCGCAGGGTCAGCCCCGCTGTCCCCCAGCCTCTCCCCCCCACCGCTCAGCCCCATTAAACCTGATAAACCCCGTAAAGTGCCCACCGAGCCAAAGAGTGTTCCGGGTCCTGTATCTTCACCTCTGTCTCCGTCTCTCAATCTGCCCTCCTCCAAACCCCTGTGGGCTCCTCAGGAAACAGACGCTCCGCTGAACCTCAGTGAGTAACACCAGACTGACTGCATTCAGGACGCATAACTCGGAGTTCGCTAAGGGTTTAACCACAACCTCACACAGTTTTAATGTGTTACTGTACATGTTTGTCTACTCCAGGCCAAAAGTTTGGAAATATTAGTAATATTAGCTTCAGAAATATTGTTATTTGGCTAATATCAAACTCAAAATTGCTATTCACTCCTCAGTACATATAGTCCATATGTGAACTAAACACATATTGGTTTATCCATCCCTTCTATCTGTGGTGGCTTTGCCTTGCCCAGGGATTGTTTCCGTTTTGTTTGTGTTAAATGGTGAAAATTGTCTTAAAAGTGTGTTAAATGGTTTGGATGTTATTATAAAAACTACTGCAGCTCTTTTGATGTTTGTCTCTTTGAAAAATACAGTTACAATCTTATTTTTAAGGCACTGTTGCTTCTACAATCCAATCAGGTGTAACATTATGATCACTTCCTTGTTTCTACGCTCTTTGTCCATTTTATCAGCTCCACTTACTGTATAGCTGCACTTTGTACCTCTACAGTTACAGACTGTAGTCCATCTGTTTCTCTGATACTTTGTTAGCCCCATGTTCTCCCCATGGACCCTCACAGAGCAGGTACTACTTGGGTGGTGGATCATTCTCAGCACTGCAGTAACACTGATGTGGTGGTGTGTTAGTGTGTTAGTGGATCAGACAGAGCAGTGAGTGATCATTATGTTATGCCTGATCGGTGTAAGTGCATATATGTAATGTGCATATTGTCACTGTCAGAACTAAACTATGCATCTCTCTGTTTGTTCTGTTTTAAATGTTTTGACAATTTCAAAGTGCTAGCTGCGGTTTATACTGTGCCAGAATTAATCTCAAATGGATTAATAAAAATCACCCAAAATGATTCAGAATAACACATTACATTAATTTGCATTCAGTGTTAAGAAGGTTCTTGGCTTCTCCTGTAAAGTTGTTCAGATAATGACTGTGTGTCCTCCTTTTTCAGTTTATGCCATAATTTGAAAAATACCTTTTATGTTGTGTGTAAATTTCATTAAGAATGAACAAAAGAAACGGCCTAAAAATACTTGTACAAATGTCTAGTTCCGTTAAGTTGCATTGTGTTTTTTGCATCTTCTCTAACGTTTTCATTTTGGAGATAAGAGTGTGAAATATTTAATATACTAATTATACTGAACATTTCTCACTGCAGCAGCAATGACGGACCCTTCACTGAGGCACGATGTTCACGTCTGTGAGCTGTGCGGAGCGTGGTATGAGACGAGGAAGGGTTTGTCCAGCCATGCGAGGGCTCACCTGCGGCAGTTTGGGGTGGAAATTGACTCAAAAGGTGCCCCGATTGACATCCTGCATGAGCTGCTGCTGAAGGAGGAGCAGAGCGGGAGGGTCAGCCCACTGCAGTTCGACAACTACCCTCCCTCATCCACTCCCCCAAGAGCTGCCCCCAAACGGCCTGCTCCGTCTTCGCCTCTGCCTGAGGGGTCACACATTGCCCCTGTCTCCCCGCCGCCCCTGAAAAAGATCAAAACCTCAGCTGCAGCGGTGGGGGCAGAGCCAGAGGGGGAGGCATTTGGCCAGAAAGGTGAGTTCAGCTGGTGTGTCTCTAAGTCAGTGATATGAACTAGATATCTGGATGCAGCTTGTCAGTGTAAAGTTGGCGATGAGGGGGAGGACACACCACACTGTCTAATATTGGTGTATTTGTTTGTCTGATTTAACTGCAGGCAGTGAAGGTTTTTATGTAAGGAATTTTATGTAATGTTAAAACTATTTTATTTAGGGTTAAAACCACTATTCTGGATTTATTAAATGGATGTGCTAAATCAATAATGAATAATTTATTGATTTAGCTTCCTGCATTTCTGCTTCTTCTGAACTTCAGAACTTAATATCTGATGTGAAATAAGGTTCACGAATGTGATGTTATCTCTGCTTTCAGGTGATTTGTCAAAGGATGTGAGCTGTGAGTTCTGTCATGAAAATTTTAAGAAGAGTCAAAGTTTAGCAAGCCACGCCCGCTCTCACCTCCGCCAGCTTGGCATAACCGAGTGGTCCGTGCATGGGTCACCCATGGCAACGCTCAGGGACCTAATGGCCCGTCGTGGAACGACCAGTTTACCCAAGCCTCATGCTCCTCCCTCAAAGCATAGTCACATGCCCACGAAACCACTTGGCTCACCCATTAAACCACATGCCCCGCCCACAAAAGACGGTGTCTCGCCTACGAAGCCTCATACTTCACCTGTACAGTCCCATGTACTGGAAAAACCCATTGACATGCCCACAAAGCCGCAAGTCCCACCCACAAAGCATTTTGCCTCACCTCCAAATCCCCATGCTTCACCTATGAAGACTCCTCATCCTCCTAAAAAGCCACTCCCCTCAACACCTGCCAGTCCTCCACCTCCATCCACAGCACTCCCTCTGACTTCTGGTTCCACCCCCATTGCAAAATCTCCAGGCTCCGCCCCTCCCCGAGTGCCCAAAGCCAGAAAAGGCTCACGGACGGTGGTGCCTAAACCAAAGGATGAGCCGTTGGAGAAGAACATCTCTGTCCCTAAACCCAAAAACACTACTACACCTTCACTTGCTGCTCCAGGGTCCAGCAGCAACCAGAACACCACAGGTAAGGCACCCTCTCTGTCTCGTCACCAGCTCCCAGTCACCAGTAATATACAAGCTTATTCACAAATACAAGCAAACCTCACTTTTTACAGTTTGATTAAAATGTAAAGTCATTTAAAATGGTTTCTTTCATCTTCATAGTGAAACATAATGAAAACAGTATTTCCTTTAGGATTTTTTAAATCATTGTTTTAGGGTCGAGATTGACCCTGCCACCTGACTTCTATTCTTTACAGTCCAGCCATTGAAGATCAGGCTTAGACCACCAGCCTTACCTCTTAAACAAACAAGATGTATCATCGTTTATTCAGCACTTCAGCTCAACTTGGCTCTGACTGTTCCTGTAACTGTTGTTTCAAATTAAAAGCACTCTGCGGTTTTGTAACTGCAACTTCATATTTCATAAAATTCTGAAGCAGTGGCAGCAATAATTTTGCTAAAATTGTATAGCAAAGTCACTGCAATACCTGAACCATGAGTTTTGGTGTTGTAGTAGTGGCACCATGAACAATTAAAAATGTGTTTGAGCCTCTGTTCTACAGTGTGTGTGTGTGTGTGTGTGTGTGTGTGTGTGTGTGTGTGTGTGTGTGTGTGTGCGCATGCGCCTGTGTGCATGTCAGTGCTGAAGCCGGAGGCTGATCTGTCTGTGCCGGTTCGGTGTAATTACTGCGGTGAGATGTTCGACAGTCGTAAAGCTCTGTCCTGCCATGCCCGTGCCCACCTGCGCCAGCTGGGGGTCAAATGGTCCCCCAACGCCTCGCCCATTGACACACTATATGAGCTCATGCTGAGGGAGGGTACACTGCAGGGGTCAGAGGTCAAACCAGAGCCTCCAGCAGGGGCCAGCGGGTCATGGAGGAAGGCGACCTCCTCACCTCAAACGTTCACAACTTCACCCGTAGAGTTCCTCGCAGAGAAAACAGATTCGCAGGACAGCATGGCCACAGGTACGTCCACCAGCGCGGTGTCACATACTGTAATACCACGTCAGTGACATGGGTTTTTCTATCTGCGTATGAATTTGTATTAATATCTCTGCATATTGTATCCTAAATATAGTGAGTGTTATCAAATCTTTTAATTGACTGTCTCAGTTAAAACAACAGGAACCGACGCTTGGACAGAAGTTGGGGCTTTATCCTAAAGTTAGGACTGTAGGCAAGCTATCGCTTTAATCAGCTACAGCGTTCTACCAACTGTGCTGTTATGGTTTAGACATATTTAGGCATGTTTAGCAGTGTGCTTGTGTTTCTCCTGCAGGGTGTGAGGCTACGTGTGACCTGTGCGGGTTTGACTTTGAGAACAGAAAAGCTCTGGCAAGTCATGCACGTGCTCATCTGCGCCAGCAGGGGGTGGACTGGCACACTAACGGCTCTCCTATAGAGACATTGGCCGAGTGGATGCAGAGAGAACCGGGCAAAGTGGCAGAGCTCCACAAACGCTACATGAGGGGAGAACTGCCACAGGTGGTTAAGAAGGTAAGACTGCTTCATAACCTCTGGATGTTCTAGATATGCCACTGACTGTGAATACAAGCTGTTGTCTTAGTGGTGTTCTGGGTAGTAGTCGGGAATTTAAAAAACAACGCAGGCAGCTCTGTCAGAACTTTTTAACGAAAGAGTTACTGTAATGCTGATGCATATTAGCGCAGATATGAATTAATATCTCCTACAAGCTTCAGATTCAGGTTTGTGTGTAATCTAAAATGTTCATGTGCACCATGATTAGCTCAATGCTGAAATACTATTAGAAATCCCTTTGGAGCGCTAGCAGAAATTAGCATTAGAGATGTTTTGATGTCCTGAAGTTCCAGCTCTGACAGTCAGGGTTTTCTCACACAGAGGAGTTCGGCATCCCCTCATCCCTCGCTCTCTGACCCGGAGTCCGCTCGCCCTGCAACTGCTAGAGAGCTCAAAGGTCAGCTGTCCTCGTCCTCTGCCCACAGGAAACCATCGGCTTCGCAGCACACACCAACGCACACCGCCGCCAGAGGTAACGCACACACGTCCTGCTGACGCAGTGCCGCCAGTTCCACAGCCACACACTGTGAGGAGCTGAATGAGAATCTGAAGCTAAAACTGAGTCAGACTCAGAAGCTGAAGCTGACTCCGAATAGACTCTGAATCAGAATCTGAATCTGAGTCGGACTGTGAAGCGGAAGTCAAGTCAGATTCTGAAGCTGATGCCAAGTTGGACTCTGCAGCTGAAGCCGACTCTGAGTCAGACTCTGAAATTGAAGCTAGATCAGATTTGTTTTACATGCACTGAATTAATTGTTACTCACTCAGAGACAAAGCATAATACACACTGCAGCAGGACAAAGAAATCTACACATATGACATAGAAAGTGTGCAGTCCTGTACAGGTTCAGGTGGAATAAACAGCTGGTCTGTGACCTGTCCAGCATATGTGACCCCCCCCCCCCTCCATGTGCCCCACAGGGGTTAATTAAAGTGAACAGGTAACGTGTGTTTATATGTTGCAGGTTGTGAGAGGCGTCCTCCTAAGCACATCCCCCATAGTGACAGCAGGCTGGGGGCGGGCCCTCTGAAGCCACGTGTGGGGAATGCTCCCTCCCTCATGCCCCGGCCACCGGAGAGCAGCCTGGTTAAACTGGTGGGAAAAGTTTATTCACTGAAGTGCAGGTGAGTCCGGCGCTCATGGTGTCCATCGTCTCTGCATTTTTGGGCTGCTGAGTAGATGTGGCGCTGCTGTAGTGCTGTTTGCTCTGTTTATGTACTTCCCTGCAGCACACTACATATACATTCACTGGCCACTTTATTAAGTATATGTTCAGTTGCTTGTTAACACAAATAGCTAATCAGCCAATCACACGGCCGCAACTCATTTAGACATGTAGAGGTGGTCAAGACAACTTGCTGAAGTGCAGACCGAACATCAGAACGGGGAAGAAAGGGGATTTAAGGGACTTTGAACGTGGTTGTTGGTGCCAGACGGGCTGGTCTGAGTATTTCAGAAACTGCTGATCTGCTGGGATTTTCACACACAACCATCTCTAGGGTTTACAGAGAACGGTCCGAAAAAGAGGAAATATCCAGTGAGCGGTCAGTTGTGAGGACGAAAATGCCTTGTTGATGTCAGAGGAGAATGGGCAGACTGGGTCCAGATGATAGAAAGACAACAGGAACTCAAATAACCAACCAGAATCTCTGAGGAAAGTGTGGCATGAAGAATTAAGACAGTTCTGAAGGCAAAAGGGGGTATATATATATATATATATATATATATATATATATATATATATATATATATATATATATATATATATATATATATATATATATATATATATATAAAATAAATATTACGGTTGATAGAATCGTAGTTCAGTTTGGTGTTTATTATTTGCTCAGTATTGTTAAAGTTTCGAGTGTATAATGTCAGTGAGCGTGTTTACATGCTCTTAGTAATCTGATAACTGCAGAAATCAGTGATTTTGATACTGGAGCTGCTGTTTGTCTATCAACACATTTATAAATTACCGGAAACTTGCACATAAAACCATCATCAGTGTTAGCAGATATTATTGGCCAGCTGATATGTGTTCAGAATGTTATGGGATGAAAAACAAATGGAAACACTGGTTTGTGTACATGTCTTTTATGATCCCCAGCATACTTCACTGAATGTTATTATAACTGGATTGTAATTGTTTTTAGTGGTCTAAAATTGATTCAGTTCAATCATGGTGCACTTTTGTACATCTGCTGTTTAATCTAATGTTATCAAATCTGGTCTAATGCAGTCTAATCTGTACTCCTGTGCGTGCAGGTTCTGCGAGGAGGTGTTTAAAGGTCCTCTCTCGGTTCAGGAGGATTGGCTGATTCACCTGCGGCAGCACATCCTCAACCTCAAACGGGACTCTGCCCCCAACTCTGCCCCTGCAACACAGAGCACTGCCCCTGCAATGCAGAGCACTTCCCCCACAATCCAGCGCTCGGACTCAACGCAGCTGATTGGACCGCAGGTCGTTTAGGGGGCAGGAACGCTGCTTGTTACTATAGTTGTCTGGTAAGGGCTGCTCTACAGCATCCCCCTCAGGAAGCTTCAGCTGTGAGCTTTACGCTGAGGAGCTGTTGATCGGCCAAGTTCTGCATCTTTTCAGCTGAAACTACTTTTTACAGATTTTCACAGTTGGTTTAGGGAGACTCTGCGGAAGAGGAGTGTCACTGAAGAGCTGAATGTATTTTACTTTTTGAATTCTGGATTCTGTGTTTTTACGTTTGATCATTTTAATTAGGATTTATTTTTAGAATTTCCATGGGCTGATTTTATACTGGTGTAAAGGGAACTGAACTCCTATATGAAATGTTTTGTATAAATAAGGACAGCCCTGTATACTGTTCAGGTGACCGCAGGTGTGTGTGTCTGTGTGTGTGTGTGTGTGTCAGGGGAGGGACTGAATGAATGTGCACCACATTTATTACCAAAACACTGAATAAAAATGAATACATTTATAAATATATATATATGTATATATTTGAGAGTTTTTATTCAGTTTATCTGGTTTATTTATTTATTTATATATATATTTTTTGCTTTGTTTATAGCATCTTTTTAGGATCCCCATTAGCCGCTACTCCCTGGGCTCCAGTAGGCAAACTGTACATTATAAAATAGTGCAATAACAATCAACAAAACAAGTCATACAGAACATGAGTAAAGAATGAAAGAAAAACAAAAACTAAGAAAACAGTTTAACAATTTAAACACAAAAATCTCATGGAGAAAAGGTCAGTTGGTGTATCTCACAAGCACCTTGGCCGACATTATTCTGGTAAGAATTCTGATAAGGTTTGTGTCGCACTCGGCCGTTTTGAATAATAAAACGCATAAATATAATGGTATCGTTACTCTAAGTAAACAAATCAAGTGCTCTCTGATCAGAACTGCGCTCCAAATGAGCTCATAGTGAGTCTGACAGTAAAGGTGCCTCAAGTATCTTTAATGCCATGATAGTAAAAATGCTGTCTCACAGTAGAGCTGGATATCGAGTGTTGTTATGACAGAATATTGCGCATATCATTCAACCTTTTAATTCAGAAATACATCAAGGGTGAGCCTTGTTATCAGTGCAACTGAGCATTACCGGCATAAAGCCAGAGTGCCAAACACTGCTGTGTCTGGTCCAATCGCACCAGTGCAACACACACTAACACACCTCCATCACGTCACGTCAGTGTCACTGCAGTGCTGAGAATGACCCACCACCCAAGTGATAGCTGCTCTGTGGGGGTCCTGACCATTGAAGACCAGGGTAGCATTATATGAAGAGAAACAGATGGACTACTGTCTGTAGCTGTAGAACTACAAAATGAACCTATATGGTCAGTGCAGCTGATAAAGTGGACAGTGAGTGTCTCAAAATTTGAATTTACAGAATTTCTCCAGATGCTTTTCCCATAAATGGGCGTTTTGGCCCTTCAGGGCAAACTGTCCTGAGTTAGTGTTGCTCGTTATCAGCTTGTGATGGTCTAAGATACAGACTAACAGGAAATAACAGTGAAAAATTTCTCAGAAATCATCCTGAAGGCTGGACCTGGATCCCAGGCTGTTAGCAGTGTTGGCAGCAGCCATGCCCCTCAGTAACCTTCTGACCTTCAGCAGCTTCACTAAACTTCAGTGGAGCTCCAAGACTGGTCATCTCAGCCCTCACAGCTCCACTGTTTCACTGTAGAATACTATTCATACGTAATTACATTTTAATTAGATACATAACTATATTTACATTAGCACTCCACTCTGTATGAACAGACAAAATTCCAGTCTGGCATTTTTTGAAACATAAAAATGTTAAAAAATTGATAATTATAAACCTACAGCATGTGGAGACACACTGAAATGCTTTCGTTGTGCTGGCTCTACAGGGTTTGTTTCCTCCTCAGGACTCCCAGAGTGAGCACAGTTATTCTAGAGAAAGTCAATATATCAGTAAAAGGAGCTGGCGTCTGCAAGATCGATCTGGAATAGAGAAAAATAAACAACTGAAAAAGAATCGCTTTATTGTGTTTTAACAAGCAATGAGAATCTCATCAGAAGCATCAAAATGCAGCTCTAGCTTTAAACATGTCTGTTATGATAAGGTTGAATTATATTATCCGTCATGTGGATGATGTGATGAAGCCTCGTTGGTGATCACTACAGCAGTCATCACAAAAATCACATCACAACAAAAACACTGCTTAACAACAAGTCACACCAAACATCACAACAACAACTCAAAGCAGCAAAAACACTACGGAACAACAGTCTTTACTTTACATCACAACAATCACTACTTCAAAACAGCAATAACTATAACTCACCAATCATCGCAATAATCACCACAACAAGCATCACAATCACTACACTGAAATTATCACTACATCCCAATAATCACCATACCAAAACAATCACTACTTAACAACAGTAATCACAAAAAACACTGCATCGCATAACAAATGATCATTACAATATAAAACAATCTAAAACGCTACTTCATAACAGCTACCATGTCAATCATGACATCACCACAATCCTCAGCACTTCCCGACTTTACAAAAGTCAATGCTTCACCAAAACAATCACTGCTTCACAACAATCACTACTTCATAACCACAGTAATCACTCCCTCACAGCAGTCACATTGGGAGTAAAGGGGAGGAGGTAAAGGGGGAATTATATTTTTGGGTGGACTGGCACTGCAATATGCTGAGTGTCAGAGTTTAACTGATCCGAGTTCTTCATCCTGAGTGTTATGAGGGTGAATGTCTGTCGGAGTTTCCCAGGATGTCATTCATGAAGTCCAGTTTATTAATGCCGGAGCTGGACACTGCTTTACTGGACGCTGCTTTACTGGACGCTGCTTTTCTGGAACACTGTGTTCTGTCAGAGTGATAGTTTTACCGTCCTCAGCTCACCAAAGATCAGCTTACACACCGGCTATTTCTGCTGCAGCTGTAACACACTAGACCAGAGGAGCCTTTCAGAGCCAGCGACTGGTCCGGCTCACACACATAGGGGTGAAAAGGTCAAGAGGCATTGATGCAATTCAGTCAAAAAAATGTCCATCACTGCTCACAGTCAGCTTTCTGTCCTCCAGTCCTGCAGCGAAACAAGGCTCAGTCTTAAAGAGTAACTACATCCCACTACTTTCAGCTAACTCCACCCCTGGCTCAACTTTGAAACATGCTCAAAAACTGGAGGGGCACTTTGGGCAGGGCACTGCAGTCATCTACCCATTTGGAGGTGGGTCTTCAAGGGAAACCGGGTGGGCTGGGCTGCTGTATTTTTAGAGCCAGCATATGTTAAGCTACCAGGAAATATGGGCAGTGACAGAATCAAACGGCACTTTTGCAGCTGAGAGGTTTTACGAGGTTGACGATTTTTCTACCTTCTACCTTTTCTACCTTTTCTATCTTCGACGATTGCATGTGTTTCTGATGAGACAGAGTTAGCGTCAGAAAACAATTAGCAGCGAGTGAGAGAGGCGTCGGAATGATGCCACAACTCTCTAAAACTGGGACAGCTTCTAATGACCTGTTCAGCAGGTCCATACTTGACAGAACCCGAGTCCTCATTTCTTAGATACCCGGAATTCTGAATGAACAAAGTGGATTTCTTTGAACGCTGTCAAAAGTTTCATTTAGTTTGACATCAAGGTTGCAGAGTGCATCACCTCTCAGCCAGGGCTTGCTGCAGTGGCCCTAAATCCTTAGATTCTGCAAGCTGCTCATGGCACTTATCAGTGTTGCATCCGATGCAGTTCCCACTCAAACTCACATTCTCCTTCATAAATGGAAGCTTTGGGCGCCGCACTAACTGAACAGAAATCAACAGCAAGCAATGCTGGAACTACAGACAACAAGAAAAAAGTCTGAGGCTGTACGGACGAAAGGTTGACATAGTCAGTGAGAATGGCCATTTAACCCAGTTACCTTTTCTAAACCGTTTTCAGATTAATTACAGTTATTTACAGGTGGTACAGACAGCCAGCCTTGTGAGGTGGTGCTGGGGTATTTAGATCAACATGTGAGTGTGGTTATCGCCTCGATTTTGCCTCCTGTGCTTTAATATTTGTTAATTGTGGCACGACTAGGGCATCATCTAGGGCCGGAAACATCACTTGACTGATTTTCATACTGTGACATGTCATTGGACTTTGGTACAAAGACACATCATCTGCACCAATAGCAGAGTTCAACCAGAGGTGCGCTGCAGAGGTGGAACTGACCACGATAAAAAGGATATTTTTACAGTTTGGAAAGATGCGTTCACATTTTAAGCAAGGCTGGTTACTGAAAATAAAGGCCGTAGGGTGTAGCTACTCTTTAAAAAGACAATCCAGTGCAAATAACAGTTTTACAACTTTATCTTAAAATTATTCTAAAACTTCACTCAATCAGTTTTCAACTCAGTGATCTCCCTGTTCATATCAAAGGAAATACTGCATATTTTCACATCAGTTATTTGTACTGTCTCCAGCCCCCACCCACGACCCATAAGGATAAGCGGCTTAGAACATGTGTGTTTGTGTGTGTGTGTGTGTGTGTGTGTGTTGCTGAATGGTTTAGTTATGCACAGTGATGAACACCAGCTAACTTGTTTTCCAGCTAACTATGGCCCCATTGTGGAGAATTTAGCCTGCCGAACTTGAACAAGTTAATCTAGGTTTATGTGCTTTACTTGCAGAAATAACGGCATTGCAAAGGAAAACGCAGAACTGCTGGTTGCATTCACACATTCCTTCTTCATATTGAGTTTTTTGATGATGAGTTAAAAATAAAATGCAAGAACATGTAATAATTTAATAATCATTCAAGTCCTACAGCCATGAAATATTATATAACAGCAGCGCATTTGCTCAGTCAGCATCACAATTTCTCCAAACCAAAAATGTAAATGTAATTTCCCTACAGAGGTGGCACAGTGGCGTGGTGGGTAGTGCTGTTGCCTCACAGCAAGGAGGGTCTGGGTTCGATTCCCTGGCCGGGTGACCGGGGTCCTCTCTGTGTGGAGTTTGCATGTTCTCCCTGTGTCTGCGTGGGTTTCCTCCGGGTTCCTCCCACAGTCCAAAGACATGCAGTCAGGCCGATTGGACATGTTACATTGCCCCTGGGTGTGAGTGTCTGTCTGTGTCTGTCTGTCTGTCTGCCCTGCGATGGACTGGTGACCTGTCCAGGGTGTATCCTGCCTTCTGCCCGATGACCGCTGGGATAGACTCCAGCACCCCCCGCGACCCTGACGGAGAAGCGGCTTAGAAAATGCATGGATGGAATTTCCCTACAGAGAAAATTTGTAACTGCACCCTCAACATGTGGAAGAACGCTCGGTATTGTGAGTTACGCTTCTTCACCAAGAGGATGAATCTGTTCATTGAAAGAGAATTCAAAGAGAGTGCAGTGTAAACTTGGTGAAGGACATGTCTTGTAAGGATATGAGTGAATTATCTACTACTGTCATTAATCATTGTCAGTATAATGTTGATTTTGAGATGATTTGCGGCCTAAACATTGAGAGCCGGACCTTCTTCTTGAGTCTGTGTGTGATGTTAATACATAAAGACGTATGATGTGGCGCACAAAACTTGACGTCTCTGACTTGAAATGATTGTTTCAAGCTTTACAGGGCAACATTGTACTAGCATAGCCAGAGTAGCAGCCGTCCCGTAAGAATTCTGTAATTTTGTCCATTTTTTTATCTTTAGATGTAATCTGGATCAGATCAGAAATCTCTCAGGTCCAGAACTCATTCTGACCTTCTTTTTTTTTCAGAGTGTGGACAAAAGTCAGTGTAACTCTCCAGCCGTCACTTCATTCATCTTCAGCGTGTTTCTTTTTTTGGATGACCAACGCATTTTAGCTGCAGCTGCAAGGAACACCAGCAGAACCTGGAATGTGTTTAATGTGTGTAAAGCTCCTCAGAGGAGAATAACAGCTGAACAGAAAACAAAGAGCTTGTTTAATACAGTTTTACTTTTTTCTCCCTTGAAATCCTTTTACAATCCTTTTACCTTTATAAACCAAAAAACATAATTCATTTTTGATCCTTTTCCATTCTCTCTTTATGCCTTACAATAGGCTGTTTCTGCTACTGTGCCTTTCTGATGATATATGTAAACAAGAGATATGTATAACTCTGTTCTGATTGGCTGCCCTGTATTGTGCCTCTTTCAAAAAGCAATTCAGAGTGAAACCTTCCTTATAACTTCAGCAGGCCAAATGGGTGGGGCTAAACTGCTGTAGGCTAAATGTGTGGGGCTAAACTGCTGTGGGCTAAATGGGTGGGACTAAGCTGTTATAGGCTCACTGGGTGGGCTAAACTACTGTAGGCTGAATGGGTGGCCATATAAGGACTGTATGTACTGGAGACTAAAAGGTCTTCAGTGACTGCAGTAGAAGTTTCTCTGGTTACTGCTCCTTTGTCTGTAGTCCAGCATGTGTTTCTGTCCGTGATTAATCGAACAGCGTCCACTGAGGCTCTGAGGAACAGCAGCTCTAAAACTCAGAGAGAATTCCCTTCAACAGATGTGGAGTGTTTAATCCCACACTTGGAAAATGGTCAGTGCTCTCACTTTACCTGGCCTCAAGAACCCTGATTTTTATTTAACTACATTCATAAACTATGTTTCATCAACATCATGACTGCTTTTCATTACTTTTACATTAATTTTGTGATGTCATTCAGTCCCTGAGCACTTTATTAAGTCCAGCTCCTTGTTTCTACACTCACTCATCTTCTCAGTTCCACTGACTCTATGGTTTCACTTTGTAGTTCTACAGTTACAGACTGTAGTCCATCTGTTTCTCTGATACTTTGGTACCCTGATCTTCAATGGTCAGGAGCCTCAACAGGAGGCAGAGCAGGCATCATTTGGGCGATGGGTCATTATCAGCACTTCAGTGACGCTGACGTGGTGGTAGTGTGTGTTGTGCTGGTGCGAGTGGATCACGCTAACCTGGTCGTTAACGTTAGCATATATGTTTGTCTACTGGACAACCAAAACAGACGAGTCGAGTCGAGCCGGTACCCTGCTGGGCAAAAGCAGCTTTAGTTTAAGGTCCTATTTTGTCTGAAATTCAAGGTTCTGTCCACTGTTAGTCTGTATATCTGTCTAAAATAGCCACCCTGCCACCGATTGTGCTGGATGTTGTAGTGATAAAACACTGATGGACAAAAAAAAAAAGAAAATGGAGAGTTCTATTAGAGCTCTGAGCTACAATGGTGAACACAAAACAACACAGTGAACAAGAGATAGCCTTGTGGACCCTGAGTGACCACTCCGCTCAACCAACTGCAGAGAACCCGGCATTTATTACTGATGCAGTCACGGAAAATAAAACACTGTCATATGAACGTCCTGGAGATCATCAGCATCTGCAGAAGCACAACTGCAGCTCCATCGAGCGCTCAGGCAGCTCGAACGGCATCATGTAATTTAATGTTTAATAAACTCTGCATAAAGTAGTGATGACATAGTCACTTTCTCACATTCTTGGCAGCATTTAGTTGGTGTGGCGGCAGTGGGGGTTCAGCTGGGAAGGAGCCAAACTCCATCGAGGACATAAACACTGTATGAAACAGTCTCCACAGTTTTCCCAGACAACCCTGAAACACAGACTGGCTTTCACTGCAAACTGAATAAAACTTTCGGTTCGGCTGTTTAGAAACTACAGCCCAAAATTTTTTTAGATTCAATGATATTTCTTTGATTTAACAACAGCCTATTTGCTGTCATCTTCTTTCCTCAAATCAGTTTCCAGAAGGTTCTGCTGGTGTTGCAGACTCAAGCTGTGGTTGTAGGAAAAGTACTCATTCTCTTCACTGATAACAGTGCAGTCAGAAATTTGGAACTTTTGGCAAATTTCTTTTCACATTCCAGGGAATAAGCTACACTCTTTGTGGCAGATCCAGATTCTGTAAATAGGAGAGAAAACCTGGGATCACCAAAGTAATCAAGATACGGAGGTGGGACCAACAACATTCAACCAATCAGTATGAGGGGGTGTGACCGCCAACATCCAACCACCAGTATACAGACTCGACTGCCAACATTCAACCAATCAGAACAAGGAGACAGGACCACAAACATTCAACCCATTAGAACAAGGAGACAGGACCACAAACATTCAACCCATTAGAACAAGGAGACAGGACCACAAACATTCAACCAATCAGAACAAGGAGACAGGACCACAAACATTCAACCAATCAGAACAAGGAGAAAGGACCACCAACATTCAACCAATCAGAACAAGGAGAAAGAACCACAAACATTCAACCAATCAGAACAAGGAGACAGGACCACAAATATTCAACCAATCAGAACAAGGAGAAAGGACCACCAACATTCAACCCATTAGAACAAGGAGACAGGACCACAAACATTCAACCAATCAGAACAAGGAGGCAGGACCACAAACATGCAACCAATCAGAACAAGGAGGCGGGGTCAACAACATGGTACTTATTAAAAGAAGGAGGCAGGATCACCAACATTCAACTAATTAGAACATATAGGACCACCATCATTCAACCCATTAGAACAAGGAGACAGGACCACAAACATTCAACCCATTAGAACAAGGAGACAGGACCACAAACATTCAACCCATTAGAACAAGGAGACAGGACCACAAACATTCAACCAATCAGAACAAGGAGAAAGGACCACCAACATTCAACTAATTAGAACATATAGGTGGGACCACCATCATTCAACCCATTAGAACAAGGAGAAAGTACCACCATCATTCAACCCATTAGAACAAGGAGACAGGACCACAAACATTCAACCCATTAGAACAAGGAGACAGGACCACAAACATTCAACCAATCAGAACAAGGAGACAGGACCACAAACATTCAACCAATCAGAACAAGGAGGCAGGACCAATAACATTCAACCAATCAGAACAAGGAGACAGGACCAATAACATTCAACCAATCAGAACAAGGAGAAAGGACCACCAACATTCAACTAATTAGAACATATAGGTGGGACCACCATCATTCAACCCATTAGAACAAGGAGAAAGTACCACCATCATTCAACCCATTAGAACAAGGAGACAGGACCACAAACATTCAACCAATCAGAACAAGGAGAAAGGACCACCAACATTCAACTAATTAGAACATATAGGTGGGACCACCATCATTCAACCCATTAGAACAAGGAGAAAGTACCACCATCATTCAACCCATTAGAACAAGGAGACAGGACCACAAACATTAAACCATTAGAACAAGGAGACAGGACCACAAACATTCAACCCATTAGAACAAGGAGACAGGACCACAAACATTCAACAAATCAGAACAAGGAGAAAGGACCACCAACATTCAACCCATTAGAACAAGGAGACAGGACCACAAACATTCAACCAATCAGAACAAGGAGGCAGGACCAATAACATTCAACCAATCAGAACAAGGAGACAGGACCAATAACATTCAACCAATCAGAACAAGGAGGCAGGACCACAAACATTCAACCAATCAGAACAAGGAGGCAGGACCAATAACATTCAACCAATCAGAACAAGGAGGCAGGGCCACCAACATGGTACTAATTAAAAGAAGGAGGCAGGACCACCAACATTCAGCTAATTAAAACACATAGGTGCGACCACAAACATTCAACCCATTAGAACAAGCAGACAGGACCACAAACATTCAACCCATTAGAACAAGGAGACAGGACCACAAACATTCAACCAATCAGAACAAAGAGACAGGACCACCTATAACCAACCAATTAGACTAAGGAGATGGGACCACCAAGATTTAACCAATCAGGTTGGATGACTGTCAATTATGTAATTTATACAGAGGTCATCATAGGATGCTGAAGCCTAGCCTTAGCGTTAGCAAGCTACAAACCTGAGTTGTAAGACCCACTAAATCAGCAGGTTAAAGCTCCTAAGAAGTAATTGCAAAGAAAATAGCTGATTCACTCATAGATACAAACAAAACAAGGAAAAAAAATTTAAATCATTATTTTCAGAGTGGGAGTGCTAAAGGTATGAAGAGTGACACCGACATGGGAATAATCCAGCGTTTTTCCCCAAAACTCTAATGTATAGTAGCTAATGTAGTTTCCTATGAGTTATGTCAGCTATAGTGGCCTATCTGTTGTTTTTCTCCATTTTGTATTCTAATATTTGATATTAAGGCTATTTGCTATCCGGTGTCGACCAGAGGAGGATGGGTTCCTCTTTTGAGTCCTGTTTCCTCTCAAGGTTTCTTCCTCTCGCTCTTAGGGAGTTTTTCCTTGCCACTGTCGCCATTGGCGATGCTCATGGGAGCTTGGACCAGGATTTTTCTGTAAAGCTGCTTTGTGGTGCAGCACCTGTTGTAAAAAGCACTATATAAATAAACTTTGACTTGACTATCTGAAACTTACAACACTGAAGGCACTGAGGACTTCAGACCAACAACATCAGCCAACTATCATGTTAGCTCATGTTAGCAAGCTAATTAGCTGTGTCAGTAGGCCATCTGCTCATGTCATCATTTGTCACAGATGAATGCAACTAATGCTGCGTCCAGATCCTCATCCTACTCAACTGTACAGACAACACTAACACAGGGAGTTCTAATAGTGGGGTTCTGATTCTGACCTGCTGTTTAGCATGTTCAGTATTAGACAGAGATTATGTTACTTTTCCGGTGTTGTAGCTTCCATCTGTGCATGCAAGATGGTTCTTTAAGGGTTCTTTACTAGAGACAATGGTTCTATAAAGAAGCATGAACACTCAAAGGACTGGGTGAAGATTGGGTTGTATATGGTTCTATACAAAATGCTCTTGAAAGGGATTCTTTACAGCACCAAAAATGGATCTTCTGTTGTTACAAGCTTGACATCAGAACAATAGAAGAACACTTTTTGGTGTTACATATAACCAACACATTCTGAATCAATCTGAAGAAACATTTCACCATGCAAAGAACCATTTTAGCGTGTAAATGGTTCTCTAAAGAACCATTGTCTTTACAAAAGAAGAACTTTGTTTGTTAAGATGGTAAGTATCAGTGAATTGGACACTGCTGTTCACATTTTCTAAGAACTTCTGTTCTTTCTGTCTGTTACATCGTAATAGATAGTCCTTTTGATACCAAGGTTCCCGTACCAACATTACTACAGGCAAAGAGTATCTGCTCCAAGATTTCGTATGCATGTGTTTTCAGTTTCAAAAGTATTTTCAGAAACTATTGGCATGAAACATTGTAAAATATGAATGTATTATACACTGGAAGCTCTGTTGGGGCTTTAAAGTGTGGTGGGTGTATCTGCTGGTAAAGTCTTTGACTGTGAAAGTTCTGGGGAATGGTCTCCAAAGCAGCTGGACGCATTCCTGTCCAGTCCCTCCACTCACATCCAATCAGAGAGATGAGCCGGAGATCAGAGAGAGCAAAGCTCCGCCCTTCTCACTCCACTCAGAGTGTCCTTCAGAGCAGCTTTAGGAAACGGACTGCCTGAAGGAAATGACCTGCCGGCGCGTGTCCTGTTCCACTGCTGCTTTACGGGAACCTGAACATCTGAACATTTGTATTCTGTAGAAATGACTCCCAGCTGGCGTGAATGGAACTGACAGTCCCCGGCTCTATCACCATCGGGTTCCGGCAAATGAAAGTGCTGAAATGCGTGCAGAGAAACTCAGACTTTTATAGTAGCGCAGAAACCGAAACAAACCTGCAGGCTGAAGAACAAAATCATCACTCAAAGCAGAAGTACAAGCAAAGCTCCGTCATGAAGCTGCATGTGAGGGAATGTGAGGGTTCTTCTCCATATCTACTTACTCCAGCCACTGACAACTGAGATCTCCCTCAGTGTCCTGTGTGATAACCTTCTACGCTCTGATTTACAAAGGTTCCTTAATGGTCTCTTGGCTTAGATGAACAGTTCTAGGACATGTTTTAAAATAATAGTCATGTGATTCTCATATGCTTTATATTAAAATGTTCTGTTGTCTTCATCACTTCAGCAGTTGTAAACTCTCAGCATGCCATTTCACATGTGTCTCCAATGTGGACTGAATGAAGTATGAAGGGTTTCCAGCATGATGGTCACTCCTTTGTGATTTCCTGAGTGTCCATTGGTCAGTTTCACACAGAATATAGACGGACACACGAATCCACCAGTTCCACACATGTATCTCAGCCCATCTTCATAGTCTCATAACTCCAGATGTGAGTCACATATGATCTCATCTACAGGACCATCTGACAAAAACTGTATGGACATGTATTTTTTATATGTGAGATACATTTTTTTTGTAAGATGTATTTTAAAAAAATAAATACACTCTAAATAGAGCCATTGCCTTTACTAAAGAACCTTTGAAGAAACATGTTTTTTAAGAAAGTACATTTTCATACTTTTCATACAACCACAGGAACAACAGTGATTGGTGGAGTGAGTTCAGATCTCCTCTACAAATTCACAAAAAAGTTTTTGTCACGATTGGCCCCTCCCAACCTGTCCATGTGTTCGTGTTTTGGTTTAGCCCATGTGCGTTTGTTTTGGTTTGGCCCCCTCGTTTCATGACTCCGCCCCTGGTTGTCTCCACCTGTTTCCCACCTGTCCCTCATTTACCCTGTGTATTTAAGCCCTGTGTTTGCCCCTTGTGTTTGCTGGTCTTTGTTGGTTGCACTGTTGGTGTTTGTACTGTTCTACTGGTTTGGTTCTGGTTTCTGTCATGTCTGTCCCCCGATCCATCTGTGTTGGCTCTATTACCCTGGATTTGCCCATAATAAATCTCGTTATCTCAGCATGTGCGTCCACCTCCTCACTCCCCGTTACAGTTTTACAAAAATCTGAATAGTGAGTGAAATGTTACCCCCTCTGAAACAACGTTTCTGGTCCTGTGAGTGATATCTCTTTGTTTTTATTGTGATCTGTTTTCTGATTTTTACAGTCGGCGTTTACTGTGAAGTTCCTGATGAAACCTCTGCTATGAGAACCTGCAAACCAGCAGTGAGATCTGGCCTGACGTTCCAGCAGCACCTTCTCTCTTCGGTAATCCTGGGAATAAAATAGTTTAAATGACTTTGTACAGCCGTCTAATAAAGCACACTGTCTGATATGTGATTTCAGCAGAGCAGAACAAACTCTGTACATAATCACTGAGTAAGAGCTGGTTTCTGGATGGAGATGCATCCGACTCCATCTGGCCTGCTGGGTAATGATTAACAGAACAGCAGGACTGCGTCTGTCCTCATCAGCGCTCTGGCCTGTAATTCCTTCCTCACTTTAGAGGAGCCTGCAGAAGAGCAGCTTTATGTATCCACTTTCGGCTCTAAAAGCCTGATGGGCTGAACATTGTTTCAAAGTGACTGCACTGCCACTCACTGCCATCCACTGAACATTGCATACACTGACATTCATTGCTAATTACTGTCACTCACGGTCACTCACTGCCATTCAGTGTCAGTCACTGTAACTCACTACTACTCACTCTCACTTACTGTCACTGCCATTCAGGGTCATTTACAGTTACTCCCTGCCACTCACTGTCAGCTACTGCTATTTACTGCTTCTCACTGCCACTTACTGTCACTCATTCACTTGCTGTCATTCACTGCTGCTTATTGCCACTCACTGTCATTCAGGGTCACTCATTTCCATTTAGTTTGTCACTGTCACTCACTGCTACTCACTGTCACTTATAGTCACTGCCATCCACTGCCACTCAGTGTCACGAACTATCACTCTGTCACTCACTGTAACTTAATGTCATGCAGGGTCAATCAGTACTCTTCACTACTCTTCACTACTCTTCACTGTCTCTCACGGCTACTCACTGCCCCTTACCATCACTCACTGCCATTCAGTGCCACTCACTGTCACTCTGTCAGTCACTACCACTCACTGCCATTCACTGCTACTCGGTGCAATTCACTTTCTTGAATTAGACATTATGTTGTTTTACATTGATGTTCTTTTTTTGTCACATAGTATTATTTACATGTACATAGATACAGTGAGAACCTCTGTGCTGTTATTAAGATGGTCTATAAACACACTGTCCAAAATTCCAAACTACAGAAAGTCACGTTTTTTTTCACTGCAGTTGTGTTTACTGGACTGCTGAATCAGTACATTTCTTATCCATCCAGCAGGGGCTCATTAGTGAATCAGCAGCAGTGGGCTGACTCAGGCTGGCAAACATTAGAGCTGCTAACTGAGCTGTTGTTGGGGGGGGGGGCTTGTTACAGCACTGACAGGGCCAGTCTGACAAGATTTTGGCAGCAGAGCTGTGTTTATTGACCTGGGCAGTGAGAACCCTCAGTTAACACTGAATCAAAGTTAGCGAATCTTTTAGCCTAGCAGGGTTAAAACTGTCATTGTTTTGTTCTGAAAAATTCTCTCAGCGTCTCGCCTGAACTTTCACTTTAACACCACAATTTAATCAGCTTTTTAAAATGCTGAATCTTTTAAAGGTCGTGAGCCAGGAGATGGACGCCTGCAGGCTTTTGCGTACAAACTAAGGCTAATAAGGTCAAACCACTTTAAACACATTAGGAAGGGAATTTGATTTTGATCGATTCAGAATTTTGTTCTCATATGGATACTGATAAGGCTTTTGTGCAGGTGTTTCTCCTGAGTCCTGACTGAGAGCTGAGAGAAGATGCTGGGAGAAGCTCAATACAGGCCTTAAGGGGCTTTAGTATTATTGGAGCTCTTCATCCTTTAGTGTATTACCTCATAGGTTTCAAACGTGCCTTATCATGTCCATCTTCCGACATCCACCATCCTCCAGACGTCCACCATCCTTCAACATCCACCATGCTCCTGAAGTCTATCATCCATCCAACGTCCTCCATTCTCTTGATATATACCCTCCTCCTCCAGTGTTCATCACCTGACCAATGTGTACCATGTTCCCCAAGTTAACCTTATACCAATGTCCATCATCATCCCAACATCTAATGTCCTCTCAAAGTTCTCCATTCTCCTGACATACACCATTCTCCAGTGGTCAACTTCTTCTCAACATCCACCACCTTTTAATGTCCACTATGTTCCCAGTGTTCAACATTCTCCTAATGTCAACAATACTCTAACCTCCACCATCTTCCAATATCCATTATCATTCCATCATGCACCATCCTCCAAGATCCACAGCTCCAAACCTCCACCATTGTCCAACCTCCACCACCCTCCCAGTGTGCACCCCACCAATTAGCACCAATTAGGCTGGTCCCATGGTTGTCCACATCACATACTCATGAGTGCAAACAGATGCATTAACATGCTGGTAAAGGCCTGTGAACATGCTGTGTCAGGGACATTTTCCTACTCTCAATTTTACAGCAATAAGAGGAACCATGTGTAGATGCTGAAATCCAATCAGAAACATCAGAGGCTTCATCGGGAATTCAGTGGAGTTGGGCAGCAATGAAAGAGACGGCAATAAAGTCAGTGTGTTTTCATTTGACTCACCACCCAGCCAGAACTCGCTCTGACCGTCTGATGGGTTTGGGTTCTGGAGTCACATTTCATCCCCATGCTCCAGCTGAGAGGCCCATTAGCACATTACTGAGATCGGACTCTGCAGACCGTGTGGGATCAAAACACTCCCTTTTATACCCTGTGGAAAATCTAACAGAGATGTGTATAATAAAAAGACTCAGGACATGACCAAGAAGTCTCATATAATACAGGTTTCCTTTATTTAAACCTGATAAAAACACAAATACACTCCCAAATAATACTTTGCATATCACAGTAACTCACAGTAATAAATGAATAATTCATAATAGTTTCTAATTCATTCAGTAGGCACTCATAGTAGACACCAAATTGTTCATAGTAGATGCTGAAAAATTCTAATTCGAAGTCAAGAATAGTTATGTATAATTCTAATTAGTCTAAGTATCTCAGAAAGAGTTTCTTTCTTTCTGTTTTCTGTTGTGTCGAGCTGCTGTGAGCATGTGCAGAGTGTTTGGCGTGGGGGGAGATTTTCCACTGATGTAAAGGAGCATCCACTGCCCTGCTTCACTCCATAATCTGTTCTCATGAGTGCTGCCATCTGGAGCTGGTCTGAGTCTGCACTCGTCCAGCTCTCCATCCAGTGCTGACCGCAGTGGCCAGGAAGGCTGTGAGAGCAGGTAACCCAAGAGCTGCTTTGGTTTTTAAAAAGCTTCTGTGTTGCTTTAGTTCAGCCGCTCTGCTCCTCAGATCACCCACACTGCTGTGAGCCAGAGTTGAAGAGCGTCTATTCCTCAGAGAATCAGGGTTACTGTGTCTCTGACCTCCAGCAGAACACAGCAGAACTTCACAGAGTCCTGCAGGAGAGGAACCTGCTTCCACACACACTATTATTAACTCTCTCAGCTCCTCTGAGCTGTTTACACTTTAAAAGTCCTCCTTCTACATTCTGTTTACTTACTCTGACCAACAAAAAAGCAGAAACTGTGTAAAGTGCAGATTGCAAGCTACCAGTCCACCGCAGTGTAGAGGAGACACTTTGTTATGAACTGAATTTGAGTTGTTGTTGTTGTTTGTTCAGTCTCATTTTGCAAAAAAAAAAATACTACACATCCTACAAGTTTTTATTGTTTTTGCATGAACTCAAACTCCAACCTGATTATGAGAACAAATTTCACTGATTAAGTAAAAAAGTAATTAAATGTTTAGCTGTGTAATTAATCATGCAATTACATTTAAATAATTACATAAAAGGCCTAAAGATGGCAATAATAACTCTAAGGCCAACAAAGTAGGCACTCCATGCTACGTAGACTGGGTTTCGTGTGTAGTTGCATTAAAAATTTGTCATGTTGCATTTCATAATGTAACGCAAGCGCAAGCTGTACTCTGTGTGTTACAGAGGGGGGCGCTGTAACGATACGCCATGTCTTCTCAATGCAAAGACGACTTACATGAACATAAAAATTCAATTAATTATCGCATTTCTGTGTCAGCAGAAGAGGTAAAGTACTGTCCATGTTTAGCTGTTGAGGCTGTTGGAATAACAGTAGATCCATCTCTGATGTGTCCTCTACCGCCCCCTTCAGCACTGTGTGGTTTGACCACTATAGTGACGTAAGAGTGCACAGTGAGTTTGTACAGACGTACAGAGCATTTGCAGCACGTTCGCCAAGCGCGGTTATCTGCATTTTCATACTTGAGTTGAATCTACTTCTGGCCTAAGGTGTAACTAATGGAGTTGTTTTCTCTTTTGGGTGGGGTATAAGCCAGTCATGATGAGCGGATCCTGATTTACTACATAGATGGAAGATCTGAGTGCCAGGCATTGTAAATCAACTCAGGTGCACATTTTTCCTCCTGGTCTGGGAACGCTGCAGGTATTTATCCTGGAAGAGTCCTGAAACATTCCACACCTACAGTTAGACATCAGTCAACATATCTGAGAGTTTATTAAATCTTTCAGCTCAGAGCTCTGCTGTTAGACTGTCAGCCTCATCATCTGCCGTTAGAAATGAGCAGTAATCTGGTGAAGGGTTTAATAAGTGATAAAAGGGCGAGGTTTGATGAGAAGCCAGAATCTGCATCTGTTCATCCATCGGAGAAACTGACCATCTCACAAACGTCACTTTACAGGCGAACAGGTCCATTCTGGTGGATGTTAGCTAAAGTTGTTTACAAACCCTCCAAAGTGCTGGCCCCAAAACACAGCCCCGCCCTTTAGTGCTCCCTCTAAAGTCTTACCCCAAAACACAGCCTCGCCCTTTAGTGCTCCCTCTAAAGTCTTATCCCAAAACACAGCTCCACCCTTCAGTGTTCCCTCAAAAGCCCCACCCCAAAACACAGCTCCGCCCTTCAGTATACCCTCAAAAGCTTGACCCCCAAAACACAGCTCCGCCCTTCAGTATACCCTCAAAAGCCTTACCCCAAAACACAGCCCCTGCCTTCAGTGTTCCCTTCAAAGCCCCACCCCCAAAAACACAGCTCCACCCTTCAGTATACCCTCAAAAGCTTTACCCCCAAAACACAGCCCCTGCCTTCAGTGTTCCCTTCAAAGCCCTACCCCAAAACACAGCTCCGCCCTTCAGTATACCTTCAAAAGCCCCACCCCAACAAACATACACATTTACACTATCTAGAACTCCTGAATGCTGGTGCTATTTTAATTATAATCAATTGCCACAAATAAAATTGTGAGATAAACAGAGAACACCACAGCTAATTAGCTAATGTTAGCTAACACAAAAGCTGTTTTGAAATAGTCGAATGACAACTACGTTAGGCAGCTCACAACCTAGCATTAGCACTGAGTACTTGGCCTTGTCAGCTGCATGGTTAGCACAGTTAGCTTCCTCCAGCGCTGAAAACACAATGTGTCCTCAGATTTTTTCCTGAGATAGCATGTCTACTTTTTATCAATGTGACGCAGTTGTACTACGTCAGTACGCAGTGATCTGTTGCTTATTCAGAGCATCTGCTTTAAATATGAGTTGTCTTAGGCAAAAAAAGGCTAAGCTAGGAGTTAGCTAGCTAATGTTTGCATTGTAGAATTGTCTGAGTTGCGAGTCCAACTCAGCTTAATACTAAACAATACATGTGCAGGTTAACTCTACTAAACTTTAAAGCAATAAAACAGAGCATGAATATTTACATGTTTACACCTGCCACAGCATGTAGAGTATTTTGGTAGGAAAGCATGTTGGGACTGTCGTTATGTCTGTTTTTTAGGACTATTTTGACATTGAGCCCAGAGACGAACAGTCACAAGGAGACCTGAGTGCTGGAGGACTGGCAGGCTTTCAGTTCAGCTGTTACGGTAATGAGACTCCTGACCACAACAATACTCAAGGATTCAAGGATTCAAGGATTCAAGGAGATTTTATTGTCATTCGCATCACATGGTACATGAGGTGGAACGAAATTAAGATCTCATGGTCCAGTTTACACCCAAGAGCTGTTATTAAAATAGATAAATAAATAGAAAGTACACAAGAGAGGGAGAGTAGGACAGTAGGCAGTTAGCAGCAATATGAAGTCCAGAGTGCAAGTTTGCTATAGCAGCATGATATTGAATTGAGCAGTAGATAAGAACTGATGAGAACTCTGTCTGTTTTAATATGGAAAAACTCAGGCTTAGCTTTCCGTTACATTAACTTATAGTAATGTTAATGCTACATTATAACTGATTACTACAGGTGTTGTTATCTTGTCGGACTGTCTGTGTCATGCCTCGGACTGAATCGGACTCTTCTTCTTCTTCTTCTTCTTTCGGCTGCTCCCTTCAGGGGTCGCCACAGTGGATCATCTGCCTCCATCTTGCCCTTTCCACTGCCTCCTCTACTTTCACACCAACCATCTCCATGTCCACCTTCACTACATCCATAAACCTTCTCTGAGGTCTACCTCTTCTCCTTCTACCCGGCAGCTCCATCTCCAACATTCTTTGCCCAATATATCCACTATTCCTCCTCAACACATGTCCAAACCATCTCAACCTGGCCTCTCTGGCTTTATCTCCAAACCGCTCCACCTTCACTGTCCCTCTGATCTGCTCATTTCTAATCTTGTCCATCCTTGTCACTCCCAACGAAAATCTCAGCATCTTCATCTCTGCCACCTGGAGGTGGCGGAGATGAAGATGCTGAGATTGACTCAATGTCCCACAATGCTTCAGGAGATCACATGACTCTGGACAATCACATGCATCACTACCAGTGATTATTAACCCAACACAGCTGTGCATGGTGACCTAGTTAGTTAGTATATAAGCCTGGGCTTCAGCTAGACTCAGTGTGAAGTGTTGTTTGTCCCTGAGCATACTGAGTGTTCACTTTGTGATTCTGAATTCCTTGTTATGACTGTATCTTTGTTATTTCGACTTTGCCTTTAGATCTCCCCCTTTTTGTACCTTCACCAGCTGGTTTTTGCTGTTTTTGACCCTGATATTCGTTCTCCTGTATTAAACCTCGTTTGTCTTCTTATCCACGTTCGTCTGACTCCTGTGCCCACCTAACAGTCTGAATGAAGTAGTTAATAATGTTTGTAGAGTAAAATGCCAAGAAAGCATTACTAGTCAGCTAGCATAGCTAATCAAAGAAACAGAATGTGTTTACATGCACTTAGTAACCTGATAGCTGCAGAAAATCAGGTTGTGTCAGAAACTGGTTCCATGTGTTTTCATGCTCTTGGGTAATCAGATAACAGGAAAACAGCACTCTGTTTTTAGCCATGCACAGACTGAGGCAAATGAAAGAAATCAGAGTATGGGTATACATGCACCGAAGAACCCCATTACTGAGCTCAAATCCAGCCTCTTTATCAGATTCCCTAATCAGATTTATAGACCTTAGAAATCAGAGTGCTGTTCACACAACCATTTAATAATCAGATGACTGCAGAATTATGATTGTGATCTGATGATTTAGTGCACGTAAGTAATGTAATAGTGCATTCATTTAATTGATTATGTGTGAGGCAGATTCATTGTTAATGAGGCTTAAATATCTTAAAGTGACAGTGCAGTGAGAAATTTAGTTTCTTCCTTTTTATCTTAAATATAACTGATCAGCCAATTCACACAGACAAAAGTACCTATTCAGGGGTCAAGGCGGCTTCTCCATGTTTCCCAGGATAATCGTTCATTACTTGTTGGCTAAAACTAAAACAAACATGCTTTTTATGTCAATGATCATGAAACTGCTCCTTTAACTGAACCATAAAAATCCAAACAGAATTCACGTTATGAGAGAAGAATTGACTTTGACCACTCGTTTCCTTTTAAGCTTTTCACTCACACAATCTCCTGACATCTCTGACAGCAGTGACCCACCACTACAGCCCCCCCCCCAACCCTGACAGCTATAATACAGTTCTGAATCTTGTCCAGGCTGTGTAAGTGTGGCCGTCTAACAGGTTGCCAGATTGGCTGATTTTAAACAAACACAGGCACCTGCTTATAATGATGTTCAGAATCAGAAGGCGTGAAACTTTCTGCATGTTTAAATGTGTGTTTATTCAGAGCTCTGGACTTGGCTATATCATGGCTCAACACAGAGACAGCTCACTGTGACGCACAGCACACAGCGCCTCTGCACTTAAATTAGACGAACAGCGTTACAGAGTTATATACCTTATGAACAAATATTAAAAATGGAACATTTTTATTTTATTTGCTATTTCATTAGCTTGTGAATTTTAATTTTTGATTTATACACTAAATCAAATCACTACAATAAAATGAACGTGTTTTTTTTATACTCAGTACCTCACCAGTCAAGACTCTCTCCATCACCCCATCCTGCGAGACATTGAGTACACACTCATAGATGGCTATGGCATCGCTGGGGCTCAAACTCACAACCTCCTGTTGGGTAGACGGCTCAGTCCACTGCACCACATGAAGCGACTCAGATTTTGTGTCTACAAATGTTTAATACACTGGAGAAAATCTTGGTTGTTTTGGCTTGAAGCCTGGCATCATCTCATGTGGTGCAGCTGTGTAATAAATCATCCCAACATCAGGAGGTTGTGAGTTTGAATCCCAGCAAAACCACAGTGGTCCACTATCCAGAAACCCAAGAGGAGAATATACCAGATGGGACTGTGTGATTGAAGGAGTGCCAGCTAGTGGGGAAACTGAGTGAAAATACACTCCGGTTTAGTTTATCTAACTGAGATGCAGCTCTAGAAACAGTAGCGTGGAGAATTTTTGAATCAACTAAGAACTTTGAGTTGTGTGAACTCTGGTGTCCTTGTCAACTTGGCTCAAATCCGTTACTAAATCATTTTAAGTTGAGCTCACCTCTCATTTTTTACAGCATATGAGATCAATGTTTTATCAACTCTTTGTAAAAGTTTGCTAGCAGTGTCAGATTAACAGCTAAGAGGTTGGCATTACTTCAAAGTAAGATTTTATTCAGTTGCAGCTGCTGCTCAGCAGTGAAGGTGGTAGGTTTTAGTGTTCCTCACTCAGGCTGCTGGAAATGACTTTCTTACTTCTTCTGCTCTTCTTACGTCTTTCTGAGCTGTTGGGTCTCAATAATGTTATAATATCTATTATTATCCAATGATTTTATATTGTATGAAAGATGCTGTACAGGTAAACTCACCCTGCTGTCACAATGTGATGAGGCTAATATAATCACGCAGCACGGAATACATTAGAATTACAACTTTCGTTTACAAATTTGTTTCTTCTATTTTGTGCTGACTGTGCTAAGCATGTGTAAGTGTTAATGCTAAACTGCTGTAAACAGCTGTTTGTCTTGGTTGTTTACAGTTTTAGAACAGAAACGTGTCTGTAATGAATGAAGCAGATCTTTTTCCAAATAAATGCTACAGATTTGTCACTCAGTCACAGATGGTGAAGCTGTGGGGTTAGCATGTTGCTTTGCTACACCATTGCTAAAGGAATAGTTCAGCAGAAATATAGAATTTTACCCCACTCCCGCCCGACACCACCCCCCCGCACCCGCCCCCACCCCCCCGATCCCGCCCCCCGTTAACTCATTAACTGTAATCTTTATTGGTATAGCACCTGTCATTTATACTCTATACAGCAGCTCAAACAGTTTCATAACAATGTAAAATAATGCATAAAAGCAACAAAATGAAGTGGCAATAATAATAATAATAATAATAACAATAATAATAACAGAACTAGTAAAAAAGTAGTAGTAATAACTGTAGTAATGAAGGTAAACAAGGTAAAAGGTCTCTTCCTCAGGTATCAAATCACTAAGGTCAGACAGGGTCAGCATGGGTGGAGCTTCTCTGGAACATGTGGAGTAGTAGGAGGTTGTTCATGTTGTATATAGGCGGGGTTTGTTTGGCCAGTGGGTGGGGCTGTGGTCTGAACAGAGAGAGTTTGAGTCAGAGCAGGAGAAGCTCAGTGAGACTCGCTCTGGATTTACTGGATTTATCATCTCTGAACTTCTAAACACGTCGGAGTTTCAACTTCACGATTTACATTCAGACATGATCTGGATTAATCCGACTGGATTTAATGTCGCGTGTGGATTTACCTGAAGATTTCTCGGTGCTGGAGTTGAAGACTCAGCAGCTCCAGCATGGTAACCTTCTGATCAATAACACAATAATACTAAGTATGATCCTACAGTGATACTGCAATAATACTATAATAATGGCACAGTAATATAACAATAATACTATAATAACAAAGTATTGCTATAATGATACTACACAAATACAATAATACTTCAGTAATGCTATAAGAATAATAACACAGTGCCACTACAGTAAAGAATCTTAGTGTAAACTCAATTACAGTTTACTACAGGATATTACAGAAGTATTATAGATTATTGTAAGAGCACTACAGTAACATTATACAGAGGAGGGAGTATTACAGATTATTTCACTGCAGTTTAGTTTTGTAGCAGTATTCTAAATACAGCAGACTAAACCTGATCTTTACTGAAATCTACAGCTGTTTAGTGAATATAATCTGCACTGTGGTGCTGTAGTGAATGTTAAAGGTTTTAGTATGGCTTTATTTATTTGTTTGGTGTTTGTCTGACACAGAACACTGAGAAAATAAATGCGTTTAATAAACTACATTCAAAAGTGTACATTTCCATATGACCTGTATGAATATCCTGCTGAAGTAGCGTAAATTGAAAGGTTAAACTCTATTGACGTGAAATATTATATCGATTTGGAAAAGGTGGACACATAAGAATCAAAAGAACGAGATTCATTTTATTCAAATCTGTTTCTTTAGGAAATGATTCTAATGTGAATCATGCTGTTTCACATTTCAGCATGTTTACACTTTTCGGACCCGACTCAAATTCAGATGGTTTTTAATATTTTGCGGTCAAAGCAAACTTACCAACACAGTAATTCACAGACAAAAAAATATGTTAATTAATTCATTTATTCATTTTAGGCCTATAAAATCTAATCAATACACATCAGTTCACACCATCAGTTGATTTAAAGAACCACTGTTTCGACACTGTTAGTAATAGTAATTAGTGTTTTAAAAACATTTTAAAACAGAACAATAAAATAAAAAGCCTGTAGATGAGACGAGTGTGCGGAGTCAACTTAGAAAAGGTTTCAGTGGATTATGGAACAATTCCCTGACTAAAGGTACTGAGATGTACCCTTGAGGGAACCACCCCAGTGAGACAAGAGGGGAACTGCCCCAGTGACAGTTTCAGTGACAGAGTCATATACAGACACCATATCTGCTCAAACCATAACTCTGGACACGAGGTTCACTGTTTGAAGACAGCAGCATCTTCAACATTTACATGGTGTAACTAACACCAAAAGCTCGCCCCTAACAGTTCTACATGGAGACATCTGCGTTGGTCAAAATCCTGTCTCCAAACCAAGATGAGCAAAGCAAATGACCCCTCATTACAGGAGTGATACAATTCCCATCAATTGTAATAGGAACCAGGTGTCGCCATGACTACAATAGAAATATAGACATATAATGTACTATCCAAACCACCAGTGAACCTACACGTGTCTTCTGAGTGTTGGTGATGGGAAAACAGTGGAAAATCTGAAATTCTACATTTTCTTTGGGGCCTTTTTTGCCTCTCAGTCTCCTGCATATTATATATCCCTCTGCCGTGAATGGATTTTAAACCCAAAATCTTGTCAATACTCAGCGATTAGGCAGTGTATTCATAACCCTTTCATATAAAATCTTTCTGTAAGGGAGCCTTCAGGGGTGAACATCTGGTTCCTATCACCACCCCTGAGAACAATTCTGATTCTGTAAGTTTCTCTAGAACATAGTGTTTCACACAAATCCACTCTGAATGACTCTGTTTACATCTTAACCACTTAAATATAAAATCAATTGAATTTCAAAGGAAATTCACAGTTGAAAACTGCCATCAAAATTCCTAAACATTTCTCAATAACGATAAAATATTGACACCCAAGATTACATTGCAAATTTTTGGTATAATCTCCTGCTGATATTGAAGCACATGCGATATGATGTTTGGTCCTCTCTGCTTAAGTTAAGTCTTCATTCTGAGAGCTGCAGAGCTGTTACAGTGAGTAATATCACAGCTGTGATGATCTACTGACTCACCTTCAGCTCACATCTGCCACCCAGTCACAGCCCTGATCATATTTACCATATCTCACCACCTCCAGCACCAGCAGACGTTCTCCTCAGTTCTCCTCCACAGTGACGTACAGAAGTGCTAACAGGCCACAGTCTAAAGATACCTTGGAGCAAAAGTCAGAAACAGGAGCCGGAACAGCAGCAGATTGATTACAGACAGGCAGTGAGAGCTGTGATTTATTAGATAAGGAGCTTCTGCAGCTTTTAACTAGAGTTACATTTACTCAGATGCACAGAAACAAACAATAACACGAAAATACAGGGAATACAGGGTTTCATCTCCTCCTGCGCCTCCTTTAAACAAAATAAACCCCAAAACTCACAACCTCCACATTTATAAACTCTTCAGAAAACAAGCCCAGTCATTAGAGCGTGGGGGTGTACACAGCATAAGCCCCACCCCCTTTAACTTTATTTGAACTTTATTCTGATGGGCTGCGTTCGGATGTCCAGTTATGATCAGTACAACTGAACAGCAAACAATGCAAAAGAAGAAGAAATGCTAACATGCTAGGCTAACTCATAGCTGTAATGTTAATGCTAGCCAGCTCAGTACTTTTGGAAAACAATGGTTCTATGTAGCACCAAAAAGGGTTCTTCTATTGTTACACACTTGACATCATAACAACAGCAGAACCATTTTCAAAAAGGTTCTACATAGCACTCCTAGTTTTAAATCAGACATTGTTTTTACTGAAGAACCCTTGAAGAACCATCTTTTTAAGTGCGTAGGAGACAGCTACCCCACTAATGGAATGGTGTGGCAAGAAAATGATCTCCCGTGGTAACGATGTGTTTTGTTCTTAATGAGTCAAAACAAGTCGACAAAAGTCTATAAACTTATGTTACTCGCAACATTAGCCTCGTAGCTCCAGCGCTAAAGAAGCACCAAGCATGTCTTAGCTGATCGTGAAGTAAAGGAGGAAGTTCCGATTCCTTTAGTGTGGGAGGAGCTTGTCTGGAATGTGTGATTGGTGGGAGAAGTTAGAGCAGCGCAGGGGTGGGGTTCATCAGTCGTGTGGGAGGGGTTAGGAGATCTAGGGATCTTTAATTAGATACTTTACAAATTGGTTTAGCTTGAATGAATAAAGGCTCATAGCATAAAATAAATGTCCATAGAATAAGCTCTGCCCACGTCCTGCCCACTTTACTCTGACATCCGGTCAGTTTTGATCATTAACAGCAGCTTCTGTGAAAGAAAGTGAGTGGCATATTGACTAAACTGTACATTTACATACTCCATTTATACACAATTTATGCTATTTTATCCTCCATAGGATTGACTGCTAATCATATTCTTTCTATTCGCAGCTGATCCACTCACACAAGGCTTCTCTGGTCCCCCAAGTGAAATGGAGTTAGCCTCACCCCCTGGAAATTCATCTGGCACTGTGCCAGCACTTCCATTCTCCAGCCTGAGTGAGTTTGAGGGGCACATGTCCCTGGCATTACACACTGCTAATGCTAATGATAACACTAGCCTGGACAAGCCAGCTGTGAGTGGGCCGATAGTGGCCTCGCTGTCCATGACCCTCGGTGTGCTCTCCAACATTGTGGCACTACTAATTCTGGCGAACTCCTACGCCCGCCTGCGGCGCCGCTCCAAGGCCGCCTTCCTGCTCTTCGCCACCTCATTGGTGGCCACTGATTTCATGGGTCATGTGATCCCTGGTGCCATTGTGCTGAAGCTGTACCTGTCAGAAGGAGTGCCCGCGACACAGTACGCCAGGCCGGATGCTCTGTGCCAGTTCCTAGGGGGTAGCATGGTGTTCTTTGGGCTGTGCCCTCTATTTCTGGGCTGTGCCATGGCAGCCGAGCGGTGCCTGGGGGTCACCAGGCCGCTGCTCCATGCCTCTCTGGTCAGCGCAACGCGCACTAAAGTCTCTCTCTCCATCATCTGGCTGGCGGCGCTGTGCATGGCGCTGCTGCCCTGTTTCCATCTGGGCTCCTACAGCTACCAGTACCCAGGCACTTGGTGCTTCATCAAGGTTCTGGAGGACACGGCAGAGGCCGACGTGGCGTTTGTGCTGCTTTTCTCCGGCCTCGGTTTGGGCTCTCTGGCCTTAGCGCTGGTCTGTAACACCACTAGCGGACTCACACTGCTGATTGGCAGGATGCGGAAGCAACGGTGTAACCGACAGAGGGCCAGATCTCACGACATAGAGATGGTGGTGCAGCTGGTGGGCATTATGGTCACTTCCTGCATCTGCTGGAGCCCTCTGCTGGTGAGTTGGGCTGTTTAACTGCATCATGTTAAGATTATTAGAATAAATAGACTATATGTAGTCGTGCGATGATATTTGGTAAAGTATGCACTCATTTTTCACTGAGGTAAAATTATTGGGCTATTTTCATAGATAAAAAACTAATGAATTAAAAATGAACAGCTGGGTGTGTTGACTGTTGGAGCCTCTGCTGGTGAGTTGCCATTGATTGTTTCACTGCATAAATTATGGGATGTTAAATTATAAATAGACTATAATGATATTTAATATTGCTTTCACTTATTTTTGACCAACATTTACATCATTGTGCTATTTTTACAAAGAAAATTCTCCCATAACTGAGTGCAAACAGAGTGATTCAGAGTGGTTTGGTGTGAAATGGTTCAGATGTCTTTACAGTGGTTGGTGATGAGAACCAGGGGTCGTCATGACTACAACACAAATATAGACATTTTACTTACTATCCAAAACCTGTTGATGATGTTGATGATGAGGAAACAGTGGAAAATCTGAAGTAATACGTTTTCTTTGGGGACTATTTTGCCTCACAGCACACCGCATATTATGTGTCCCTCCACCATGAATGGATTTTAAGTCCAAAATCTTCTCAAAACTGTTGTAAATCAATGTCTCAGACTGCAGAGAGTGAATTCATAACCATTTCATCTAATAACTTTTAGAGGTGGACTGCTGGTTCCTATCACCGCCACTGTGAACAGTTCAGACTCCGCATTGTAAGTTTCTCTAGAACGTAGCCTTGTTTATGTCTTAACCATTTAATTATGAAAAAAATGGACAATGGCTAGAGTTCCCTCTTATTTAAGTGGCAGTGAGTCACTGATAAATATGAACAACAAAGCATAAACAAGTATAGTAATGAGTAAATATAATAATGTGTATTGGTCTGTTATTGCACTTGTGTAAAAGATGCTGAAGAAAACTGCACTTGGGTTCTGTCCTGTATGTGCTGACACCCTCTACTGGTGGGTTAGAGTATTGAAAGTGTTTAGATCACAGTTTCTCACTGTGAGGAGCCACAGTATCACTCATACAGTCACATCAAACATTTGGGGACTGAAGGTATATTTTTTAATAATTTCATAGACAGAAGAAACATTATTTGTAAATTGAAATATCTGCTGGAAAAGCATTCTAGATGTCTTCTCATTAAGCTCCCTGAGATAACACCAAGAGTGTTTAAAGGCAAGAGAGTTTGTTAAACTCGATCAATGCCTAATTGTGTTATTTCATTTGATTTGATCTGCAGGTTTTCCAAACCTATTGTACTGTAAATGTTTGATAAATGAAGTGCTTGTGATGTTGTACGTTTGGTTATTTTTAGATTTTCGGCCTCATGTCTGTAACGCGGTCCTATGAAGGCTCGGTTGGAGATGACCTCGCCACCTACAGGATGCTGATGATAACAGGAGTCCGTCTGGCCTCCTGGAACCAGATTCTGGACCCGTGGGTGTATATCCTCCTCCGGCGGGCCGTCCTACGCAAGATCTACCTCGTCACCAAACGACAGGTGGACCTGAGCAGCATCCGCCGCTGGGAGCCCAACTCTCTCCACAGCGCTGAGAAAACCACTGTCAGTAATCATGTCTGACCACAGGGGGCGCTGTCAAAGAAAAACATTGTCAGTAACCATGCTTGACCACAGGGGGCGCTTTTTTGGGAAAACACTGTCAGTTAGCGGGTCTGTCCACAGAGGGCACTCTCTGTAGCTAATCAGAGAAGCTTTGAAAAGCGTCTAAAGTTTGCTACGCGGCTGATGTGGCTAACAAGTAATGGAAGTTTATGGCTCACCAATTAGCACTGTGCTAATTGCATGATTGAATCATCACACCTGTAAAAAAACACAAAAGCATGTTAGCATAGCTAAAACTGTAGCAGCCATTCTGAAGTCTAAATTTAGTTCATATTTATAGATATCAGTGTCATAAAGTGTCAGATACCACCTAATCAGTAAGTTTATTACTCACTGATGAGATACTGAACAACTTCAAATGTATATGACATATGCCTCCTGTTAGAACTAGAGTAATGACCATAAACCGCTCTAGTTTGCTACTTTGGCCTCATAGCTTCAGTTCCAAAACTGAAGAAGCAGCTAATTCAAAACCTGTGCAAACCGAAGTGGAATAAAATGGGCCAGTTTTCTGATGTAGGTATGGCCTATTTCAGATTTCAGACTTTAACGAAGCAAACCATGATGTAGTAATGAAATATATTAGCCTTCCACTATAGCGTTTTAACCTGATCTAGAATCACCTTTTCTCTTTTTAAGCTAATATTTAGCACTGTAGTAGATACTATAAGATGAAATGTTTAAGATGTAAACAGTCATTCAGAGCTGTTTAGTGTGAAATGCTCTGTTCTAGAGAAACTTACAGAGTCAGAATTGTTCACAGTGGTGGTGATGGGAACCAGACGTCCACCTCTAAAAGTTCCCTCACAGAAAATTATTACATGAATTGTTATGAATTCACAGCCTGATGCCTGAGGTATTGTTTAATGATAGTTTTAAGAACTTAAACTCCATTCACTGTGGAGGGACACATGCAGGGAGCTGTGAAGCAAAGAAAACGTATCATTTCAGATTTTCCACTATTTTCCCATCATCAACATTCCATATAAAACTCAGAAGACACGTGTAGGTTCACTGGTGGTTTCGGATAGTAAAATAAAATAATGGTTCCTATCACCACCACTGTAAAGAAATCTGAACCATTTCACACCAAACCACCCTGACTCACTCTTCTTACACTGAGTAGTGCAGAAATTCCAAAAATGGTGACATTTATGATTGTGTCGTTGTTTGTTTGTGTACAGATTGCGTTTATGTTGGTGCTGCAGGTTTAGCCATAGACTGAGATGTAACTGCATACAGTAAACTGGAGCTTTACACTTCTATCTCATCGTAGTGCAGCTAAAGGCCAGCTTTAGCAGATCACTCCCAAAACGTGAGTTTATTCTGGATCCAAGAGCAAGGGCTTTACTTTACTGATCTAACTTTTGGCAGGGGTCGATTGGGAGCAGCATGTTAGTAAAACTGCTGTGATAAAACTGATCAGTTTTGTTGCCCATACTTCTAAAATACAAAGCTATTAAGTAGCTGAAAACGATGCTACATGTAAGCTAACACGACTGTGTGCTGTGTGCTGAAGACTGACCTCTGAAAAATAACCCAGACATGTCCAGGGAGGTAGTTTAGAGGTGTTTATGAGGTTAAGGCTGCAGTTTGAGCAGTTGATTCTAGAATATAACAGTTTTGGGGTTTAATACTTTAATACTTTCAAGCAACATCATTTCAGTGCTAAGCAATGTTAGCTTTTAGCATGTAGCATGGATGTAACATAATTCATATTTTGGCTGCTTAAGTATTCTTGGGGAGATATTGTACACAAGACAAAGTGTATCGGGTTTGGAACATGACTTGTACTGATATTATTGTGGTATTTCTTCAACTTCATCAGTTTAACACAATCACTGTTTTATGTCATATTCATGTTTTCATTCATCACTATTCTCACACTACTGCAAACATCATGCAAGTTCACTATATTGGCAAATGTGTTCACTCACCCATCCAAATCATTAAATTCACACGTTCCAGTCACTTTCATGGCCACAGGTGTATAAAGCCGAGCCCCTAGGCCTGCAGACTGCTTCTACAGACATTAGTGAAAGAATGGGTCGCTCTGAGGAGCTCAGCATGGTACCGTGATCGGACACCAGTCCAGTCTTGAAATTTCCTCACTACTAAATATTCCACAGTCAGTGGGATTATAACAAAGTGGAAGCATTTGGGAATGACAGCAACTCAGCCACGAAGTGCTCGGCCTCGTAAAATGACAGCACAGGGTCAGCGGATGCTGAGGCACAGAGAGGCACTTTCTGCAGAGTCACTACAGACCTCCAAACTTCATGTGGCCTTCAGATTAGCTCAAGAACAGCATAGAGAGCTTCATGGAATGGGTTTCCATGGCCGAACAGCTTCATCCAAGACTTACATCGCCAAGCACAATGCAAAGCGTCGAATGCAGTGGTGTAAAGCGCCACCACTGGACTCTAGAGCAGTGGAGACGTGTTCTCTGGAGTGACCAATCACGCTTCTCCATCTGGCAATCTGATGGACGAGTCTGGGTTTGGTGGTTGCCAGGAGACGGTACTTGTCTGACTGCATTGTGCCAAGTGTAAAGTTTGGTGGAGGGGGGATCATGGTGGGGCTGCTTTTCAGGAGTTGGGCTCGGCCCCTTAGTTCCAGTGAAAGGAACTCTTAAAGCTTCAGCACCAAGAGATTTTGGACAATTTAATGCTCCCAACTTTGTGGGAACACTTTGGGGACGGCCCCTTCCTGTTCCAACATGACTGCGCACCAGTGCACAAAGCAGGTCCATAAAGACATGGATGATTGAATTTGGTGTGGAAGAACTTGACTGGCCTGCACAGAGTCCTGACCTCAACCCCATAGAACACCTTTGGGCTGAATTACACTGCGAGCCAGGCCTTCTCGTCCAACATCAGCGTGTGAAAGAAGACAAATACTTTTGGCAATATAGGGTATGTTGTACAGCTATTGAGAATCCCTGTGTTGTCACCCAATCCCGACTGCTAGCCTAGTTATTGAGCTACTCTAATAACAAGTGATATTCAGCTTCCTAGTTCTCTGGTTTTCTTCTTCAGCTAGTTGATTTCAGATGTTTGCCACAAGAAATCTGCCCTCAAGCAGCTTACCTTCAACATACATCAGAAGGGGGTTTAGTCTTTAAACTGGAAAATATCTCTACATTATGAGTCATTCGGCGCCGCTGTAGGAGGAGAGTGGGCATGTTTACAGCAGACGAAATGATGGTTACATCTTTTTTTTTTTTGGACGGAGTTCTGCTTTAATCGGTTAGACATTTTTAGCTTTACTATTTTTGTGTACATAAGAGCATATCTGTGAAAACTGTAGCTAATATCTGCAGTTTTCCTACAGAAGGGAAGACCGTGTTTTCCTGTATGTTTGCATATTGTATGTTATGTATAGGTGCTATTTATAAGTGATCCATGTTTGGAGGCCTCTCTGGTTAGAAAGAAGAGAACTGTAATATATTTATTAGTAGTCTCGGCAGGTGTGTGGAGACATTTCTGAGTTTTTATTGAAAGATTATTTTTCTGTGAAATGTAGCAGATATAATAAAGCAGATAATCTCACTCGACTGCTGTTTTCTCTTATCCAGAGCAACTTACAAAAGTGCTTTGTTATCCACTCAGAGAATGAATCCTAGCTAGTACAAATACATTCAAACTGTCTTTCAGCCCAAACGCTGCCAGAAAACAAAAGCTCCTGTTGATACCTAGAAAGAAACATACACAATACAAAACTGAGACACAGCGTATCACACACACATATTTTCTGAGCCGCTTCTCCCTCTTGGTGGGGGGGGGGGGGGGGGGGGGGCGAGGTTTAGGGGGGTGGGTGCTGGAGCCTATCCCAGCAGTCATCGGGCAGAAGGCAGGATACACAGCATATGTGATATGAATGATATAAATGAAATCAGTGGTAGATTAGTGTTAATTCATCAGAATCATATATCTCATCTTATAGCAAGCTATTATAACACTTATAACACCACTTTAGTACTATTATTGTAGTATAATAGTAGTACATAATAATAATAGTAATAATAATAATAATAATAATAGTCTAAATTTACCGTTAGTTGTTTTATATGAATCCTGTAATACTGCTATTGACCTCTTTCAGAAGATCATGCTTGTGTATCCTGGACTTTAGGTTAACGTACAGTCTGTGTGGTGTCCACCAGCAGGAGAACACACTGAAAGTCTCGGACAGAATCTTGAAAACTTTGAAACAGAGAGAAGTTCAAAGCATTTCTACGTCACACTTCAAACTTAAATCAACTTGTGGATTCGTGACAATGTCGAGGCCTAAAAAACGTTTTTAATCTGATCTCTTCCCATGGAGCTCTTGCTCAGACGACTCTCAGGGGGATATGATCTGCTGAACACGCCGTCATTAAAGCAAAAGGGAGACGTCACCGAATATTGAGAATTTCTGAGATCCACGTGAAAACGTCAGTGATCTACTTTCCAACAGTTTCAACTGCTGAACTAAGCGCATTAGAATCTGTAATAAAACTGTTAAATTAGTAAGCGAAGCGAAACTGAAGCCCCGGCGCTCTCCGACCATAAAGACCAGCACCGGGCCATGAAATCAAATCAACTCAAATTCAGCAACCTGGGTGTTTTTAAATGTGCCGTGTTGGCGAGTGTTTAGTTCAGTGTGTTTCACTCATTCTGGTGGTCTGTAAAAACGCTTATTCAGCGAATTTAGCTTCAATGGCCATCGATTAGCACTAGCATTAGCATTTCGGGGGGGCTGCTTTTACTCCTATTTCCGGTGGCCTGTCGCGGGACCGGAACAGGAAAAAGAGTGTTGCAGGTTAGCCGAGCTAGATTCAGTTGAGCTACAGTTGACAACGCTAAGATAAGCTGTATTTCAGCCCCTTTCCTGCACTGCACTGTGAGTTTTTATCTAGTTTATGCTCGTTTTTTTCTTAAAATGCTCACCCGAGGTGCTCAGGAGCGGGTTAGCTGAGGCTAATAAAGCCGCTAAAGGGAGAGAGCGCAGCCGCGGTGTGTTTACTGTAATACAGCACTGGGGCGGTTATAAAGGGCAATTTCAGGGATTTACACACCGTCTTACTTTAAATCACCTCAGCTGACACCCTTTTTTTTAGTCTGAATGTTTTACTTTAATCGCATTAAACGGACGCAGCCGTTGTATGATTCGAATTCTCCGTTCCACCTTAAATGGTGCCGCAGCTTCATTGAGGCTATTCTGTCACCCCAGCCTGTGAATGCATCGTTTAAGGTGGATCGGACGGTTCGGCAAGGTGTGCCTTTTTACACTTAACCGCACGCTTTCCTTCCGTTTCTAACAACGAATAAAAGTAGGATTAATACAAGTGACCTCAGTATAACTGGCAGATAGCTTTCATTCATTGTTAGCTAACCTACCTAACATGTTCCTCAATACATGCTGATTTAGAGCCTCTGCGGTTATGAATATTAATAAACAGCAGTGTAAGGCTAGCATCCATCCAATGAAGCTTGAGGACAAAAAGATCACAAAGACAAACCCTCCTAAAGAAAGATGCTTCTCTGCGTGGTAAAACGGTCCTTCAGATCTTCAGAGAATGCGTTGTCCGTGGTTCTGTAGGAAATTTGATGAATACCAATGTTTATTAACTACATCAAGGCCCTTTTTGGTTCTATATAGAACCACCATATTCTCCATCAATCTGCAGAACCATTTCACCATGCAGAGAACCATTTAAGTATGTAGTGTGTGAATGTGTTGGTTCTATGTAGCACCAAAAGAGGTTCTGCCGTTGTTACAATGTTGAACTTAGGAAGAGCTGTTTTTTGTGCTATATAGAACCTTTTTAAAAAAGGTTTTATATAGAACCGTACACAACAGATTCTCCATCAGTCTCAAGAACCATTTTACCAAGCAACGAAGCATGAAATGGTTTAATGTAGAACTCGTGATTCTAAATAGAACTGTTGCCTTTACTAAAGAACCATTGAAGAACCGTCTTTTTAGGTGTGTATGATAAAATAATATACAACACATAAACAAATGAGAATAATTAAATAAATAGTAGCAATAATGATTAGGGCTTCATAATCAGGGCATCAGCTGATTGTTTTGATTTAGGCCTGTCTCAGTTGCAGTTTTTTGCATATACTGTGTGTGTGTGTGTGTGTCATACATTGTGAGCGTTAAACATAAAAGGACCCATATTCTACATATTTCTTGAATTCGTTCTGTTTTTCCTTTGTAATGTCTGTGTGTGTGTGTGTGTGTGTTTTTAACTAAGAACAGTCACATTTCAATTTTTACATGGCTCTCTTTATCCTGACTGATATATGCAAATGATCTCTGTTCTGATTGGTTGCGGCCCATTAAAAAAGTAGTCCTGAACGAAACACGGTTTATAACTTCAGTTTGAGTGGGTTGAGCTAAGCTGATGAAAGCTGAATAGGAGAATATATCTTTAAAAATTGGTTGATTGGACCCTTAATAACATTTGAATTATCTAAATAATGAATAAAGAAGCAATAACAGTAGTAGTAGTAGTAGTAATAATAGCAGACGTAAAGCAGCAGTATTAATAGAAGGAGTGAGGAGTAAACAGTTAAAAGAGGAATAAGAAAGCAATAAGTTCAGCTGGAGAGAGAACATGAAAACTGCCTGTAGCTGCTTCTCTTAGTTCTGTTTTCTGTTTGTTCCTGCAGGTAAAGGAGACTTCAGCAACGGGAGGACTTCACCATGCAGAGGGAGAGATTTCCGCACCCTGCGTGGGACGAACACCAAGCGTACGAGGAGCTGCTGTACTGGGACAGCCTGATCCAGGAGGGGCACACGCTGCACCCCCGCGATTATGATAGGTAATTACAGAACAGCAGGTGAGACAGGTGGCTACAGACAGGCTCATTCACTATGTTTACACCACATGCTCATATTTATCATTGAGATGTGGATATGTTGGTTTGTCATGAGCTTTAGGAGTGCAAAATGTGTTGAAGGCAGAGTTTGTGAGTTCGGGGTACACAATATGGCAGTATTTTAATCTTTACTGTGCTTTCCTGTGTTCCTTACAACCATAACTTGAGACAAAAACAGCCACACCTGGGATTTCATAAGTTTCCAACCTTGCACACGTCAAGATCAGACTGGATCCTGTCAGTCTGAAGGGTGGAGGGTCCTAATTTTAGAGTTCTTGTCTGCAGCAATCACTTGGCTGAGAGTGATGTTTATAAGACTCCTTTGGGTTCATTCATGCTCAGTGGTTCTGCTCTACCTGCTGTTTACTTTGGAGCAATTTTCAAAAGCCCATCGTTCATGAATCTGTTTATTCAGGGTCGTCCACACGGCTCAGCGCAGATGATCACAGACAAGATGAAAGGGAGAAAGTCGGCCTCTCATTCAAACGTCAAACAAAAAATGGCGTGCGGGTGCCAGAATATGACTGCAGCACCATTTAAGGTGGAACAGAATATATGAATAAGAAGTCGATTTCAGCTTCATCAGAAGTTCAGAGTCTATCAGTTTACTGAAATTGCAGATGCAGCCTGACCCAACAGAGCACTGCAGCTGCCGATTTCTGCTGATTTGTTGGTCAGTGCTGGATGTCTCTGATTAGCTGACTCAGTACAGTAACGCTGAAACCACGACTCTCTTTGCTCCTCGCTGTAACTGTGTCAAACCTGAACTCTGTGAGGTTCGTTGTTCTTCCTCAGTGATCTGTATGATCTGACTCTCACCATCACCTCCTCATTCACAACACTTGACACTACATGTGCTTATAAAAACATTAATGTATAAAATAAACATAAATATTAACACACCAACAGGTTCCAGTCAGGTTAGCTGAGTTAGCTCTCTATGCTAAAATTAATTACCTTGAAAGTTAAAAATATTATTTTGGAGCGCAGCTTGTATCCTTTATTCTTCTTTGTGAGTGTGTGTGTGTGTGTGTGTGTGTGTGTGTGTGTGTGTGTGTGCTTTTATAAATCAGTCCACATCACCACCTGAAATATGAGGAAGCTCTTCAAGACACCTCGTAAAGCATCTTACTTCCCTGTTTTGAAACAATCAGCAGGCTAACCAGATGTGTCACCTTTTCCTGTTAACAGCTTTGGAGTGTGAAAAGAGACTGTAGAGGACATTGTGGATATTAACAGTACTTAAAGAACTCTGACTAACTCTGTGTTTCATTACAAAATTACCTTAATTTGGTCTGTTTCATTGGACTTGGTGCAGATCTTTGAAGTTGAAAGTTTTTCTTCATTATTATAGTATTTTATGTGTAACACCACAGGTTCTCTCTATTTATCTGTTCCAACTTGAACAATGAAAAATACGGCAAAGGAGACCCCAAACAAGAAGGGGAAAACATTTCACTTTTAAAACTGCAACAGTGTCTCCTCAGTTCCCAAACGCTTACAGAGTTTGTTAAAAGAAGAGGTGGTGAAACACAGCGGTAAACATGCCCCCATCCTAACCTTTTGGGGAAAAAAAAGGGTCGTTGGTATTAAATTCAAAATGGGCATTTTTCAACATTTGATGTGCTGTTTTTGAAGTCTTTTCTATTAAAAATATGATTTGTGTTTTGCATGTCATTGCTTCTTATTTTTATTGACATTCTGCACAGCATCCCAACTTTTTTGGAAAAGGGGTTATAATATAAGAACTGAGATCTTTCAACAAAAACAGTATATGCAACCTCTTTTTTTTTTTACACTATACAAGCATGATATGGTTTCATGCCTTGTATATAAATAATGTGGACGTTAAAACAAATTGTAAAGGCTATAAGACAATAGAAAATAAACTGATAATTAAAAAAAAGGTTGGAATGGGTTAATATTGGAACTAATTGGGGTTTCTCTTATGTGTGATTGAGGAGGATTGATTTACAAAATGCTTTTAGTGAGTCTGGTCCACTACAGTTACACAGTCTGGAGTAGGTGGTGATTCAGCTGCATCAGTTTTAGAATTAGTTTTTAAAATATTGAGTAAAGTATGCACCTAAATAAAATTCTCTAACAAAAAGATCCATACAGCTTCCTGCCTATGACATTAGGGGCTGGTAGAGGTGGGAAAATCATTAGTTAATGAAGGTTCAAAATAGAGGCTGAAGGTTTAAAATTGTATTATTATTATTTATGATTTGTTAGATTGTGGGGCAGTCGTGGGCTGGAGGTTAGGGAACCAGCCCTGTGACCGGAAGGTTGCCGGTTCGATCCCCGGCTGACAGTGCATGACTGAAGTGCCCTTGAGCAAGACACCTAACCCCCAACTGCTCCCCTTGCGCCGTGGATAGGGCTGCTCACTGACCCCTAGTGTGTGTGTTCACTAGTGTGCATGTATGTGGGTGTTTCACTGCACGGATGGGTTAAATGCACGGGTCTAATTTCGCGGTGACCAATGGTCCTCGATTCTAATTAATGGATTACCAAAATGCATTTTTGTTTTGGCCCTCTAGATGGCACTGTTTGTTCCAGGTGAAGGCGAGGCTTCTGTCAGTGGTGTTATGGCGGACAACACGCTCACTATTCACACAAACACGCTTTACACTCGCCTGCTAGAGTAAACTGCTGTGGATAATGGCATTTAAACACTCTGCTTAATAATGTTTTTCATCTGCTTTTCCTCAAATAATAAAAACAGAAGTGTAAATTAAGATATCCTTATTAGTCCCACAACGGGGAAATTTCACCTCCGCATTTAACCCATCCGTGAAGTGAAACACCACATACACACTAGTGAGCGCACACACACACTAGGGGGCAGTGAGCACACTTGCCCAGAGCGGTGGGCAGCCCTATCCGCAGCGCCCGGGGAGCAGTTGGGGGTTAGGTGTCTTGCTCAAGGACACCTCAGTCATGTGCTGTCGGCTCTGGGGATCAAACCGGCGACCTTCCAGTCACGAGGCTGGTTCCCTAACCTCCAGCCCACGACTGAATGAGAAAAGAATTAACTTCATTGGAAAATGTCATATTGTGATACTTCAGGAAGTTTTTTGATCTAATCAGTTAAAACATTGAGAAAAAAAGCCCCTAGTGCTACATTTTAAAAATAGTATCAAAATCTGTGAACACAATGATTCTTAATCAGTATTTGGTGCTAATTCCAGTTAGACGGACTAATTTTTGCACACTTAATAATGAAACATGCAGTTGGTTAGCGTGTTCTACACAATATGTATCAAGAAAACTGTGTTGTGATACATTTTATCATGATGATGATATATGATCATATTACCCAGCCCTATCAAAAACTATGAATCCAATACATTTTAAAAAAACTTTTCACACACTGTGCTGCACTAAATCCAGTTTAACAGGACTAATTGTGCTGTCTTCTTAATCAAACATGAAGTTGTTTAAATCCTGACAATATCCATAACATGCTCAGAAAAGGATATTGTGATGTCATTTATCACGATAATGATAAATAGGGTCATTTTGCCCAGCTGAAGATAAAACCCTTCTTGCTTATGAGGATATAAGTTGCCATTGAAAGTAATACTCCAGTATTCATTATAGTTCTTGAAATATTACAGTAGAACTGTGTTGTGGCTCAAGTGTTATGATAATACAGTGTGGTGAGGCCTGCAGTGCTTGTCCAGTGGAACTGATGTCATATGGAGACTGTTTGTTTCTCTCTCAGGTTTGAGGAGTTGCGGTACTGGTATGACTGCCTGTGCTACGAGGAGGAGCTCCGACACTATCACGCTTACATGGCCGAGTGGAAGAAGAGACAGGCTGAGTTCCCTCACGGAGAACCGGTGAGCCATGATCAAGATCGTTTTTGTCAGCCCAACCATGATCAGCAGAACAAAACCATGTTCCTGCAGGTGCAGCAGACGCAGGACCTGTGTTCAGAGAACCACACAGTACAAATCAGATAGACGAACAGTGTTTTCACACTCAAACCTGCTACATTACCTTTACTGATGATGTTCAGGCTTTGTGTCGTTCACTTTGTCACTTATGTCATATTTTTCCAGAAATATTATATTTGCTCTGAAAATCCCATTAAACACAACTTTACAACCTTTAGTATGAACTACGAAGAGCTACTTCAGTTTTCAATCATGTTACATTTATGTTTTTGTCTTATTTCTTATCCAGTGGGAAAAAAAGACAGTGTGAAAAACAGTAAAAGATTAGAAATCTTTAAAAAAGGTAAATAAATAAATGAAAAAAGACGAAGTAGATTGAAAACATTAAAGGGAAGTGGTCAGTAATTTTCATATGATCCACACAGTCGTTCTGATGGACTGTAATACACAACAAGAAGTATAGGGGCGATATGACTTCTATTGTTTACTTTAAAAAGTGCTCTGTAGGCGCTGATGAAACTGTGCTCTGTATATTAAATCTCCTATTTACCTTCTGTGTTCTCAGGCCATGAAGCCTCCACCTCAGCGCACCTTCATCAATGAGGACCGGCACGTAAATGCCAAACACACCAGTGTGTATCCGTCCCCAGAAGAGCTACAGGCTGTGCAGAACATGGTGTCCCAAATAGAACAGGGGCTGAAGGCTGTTTCTGATTGGCTGGACGAGCAGGAACCAGCCAATGGTGCCTCTCAAAGGTGAGATTTGGGCCAACTTAGCAGCTCAGTACAGTTGCCTTAAAGATTCTTGTTGCATCCTGTTATAGTAAAGACAATGTTGGCAATAAGAATTGAAGACAAAACTGAACCCAGAATTGAGCCCTGGGGGAGACCTTTAGTGATCGATAGAGGCTGCAGGGGTAAAACTGAATTCATGTGAACTGTTAGAATCAAATACTCCATTTTGCTCATTATTCACAGAAATCAATTCACAGAATCCAACTTGAGGAGGAATAGAGATTTAATTCTTCACAGAAATGACTGGGGCTGGGTTAGTGAGCAGTCAGTGAGTGTTCAGGGAATTAAAGTCAAATTACAGATGAATTGATTATGTTTACCTTTACAGTGAGGGGTCAGCAACCAAACTGAAGGGAGTTCTGCGGGTTGGGTTGGTGGCGAAGGGGCTGCTCCTGAAACAGGATTTGGACCTGGAGCTGGTTCTGCTCTGCAGTAATGCACCAACCAGTACAGTACTTCAGCTCATCACCACTAAACTCACTGAAGTCCTAAAGGTAACACTGCGCTCCATACAGCTATATGGATAATACTCAAACACATAAACTCAGTGGCCACTTTATTAGAAACACCCACCTTGTGCTTCCGCTCACTGGTCACTTTATTAGAAACACCACCCCTATGGTCAGGGTAAACAGTGCGAGTCGAAGGTTCACTCAGATGTTTACTGAAGTGATCTTGTCTGAAGGTTTTGACCAAGCATTTGCTGCTGTTTTTTCAGACGCAGACGGATGACGAGTACGTGGTCACTCCGTCAGCGGCCGACGCTGCTATTCTGGTGAAGACTGTGAAGGAGCCGGTGCTGAACCTGCAGATCCACTTGACGTCCCCGATGGTCCGAGAGCAGACAGAGAAAGAAGGCTCTGGAGGTACAAACTGGCCACCAGGTTTACTTACCCTCCGTCTCACGCACCCGTGCAGACCTCAAACGGCCTCATGATGAACCTGGGGAAGCTTTTCTTCCTCACTTTGGTTTCTTTAATGTTTAAAGTGTTCATCGTTTCAGTGAAACCTGCGAACGTACGTATACTCTGCTCTGAGGGTTTGCTTTGCAGCAAAAAGTCAAGCGTTCCAACAAAAGTGCCATGTTGATCTTTTTTAATATAATTTTTGTATTATAAATAATTCACCGTGTTTCTGCTGTATTTGGTATGTGCTAATTATGTACTGAACGGTTTTATGTTACAGTTCCTAAAGCCATTCTGACCTCTAATTCAGTCAGCTGTAGTGTAGCATAGGTGTTTTGCTGCAGCATTTACCCTGCCTGCGACACTGTGAATTGATTTAAATCAATCTACTGCTGTTGTTTCCTGTGATTCTCAAAAATTTGTGCTCCCTCCTCAGCCAAGCCTTCTAGTGTGTGAGTTTTTAGGGACGGTGGACTTTTGGCCAACCGGAAGCTCTCTGACTCTCAGGGGGCGGGCCAGCTGGGCCTGGAGGCGGGGGAAAGGGGTGTGTTTTTTTTATATATATTGTTTGTCTGCTCAGTGATGTCAAAGTCAGATAAAGCCAATTGTTTGCCAGCAACAGCTTATTTGCCAATATTATGTAATCTTAAAGCAGTGGTTCAGTGGAAGCTGGGCTCGTAACCAAATGTGATCAGCCGAGATATGTTTTTTATCCCTCTGAAGTTTGCTTCTTTACTTTTTTTGCAGCTAATGTAGCTAACAAGTAATAGAAGCTTATATCCCACCAATTAGCTGCCTAAATAGCCTCACAGCAGTCTGTTGTCTAGGAGATGCTGCTGTGTTAACATACTTAAGTTCATGTTTATAGATGAACATAATGTCAGAAACCATAAAATCAAGTCTATCAGAGATACTGAACAACTCCACACACGTCAAGGCGAATGTACAGTTAGCACCATGCTAATCTGAGTCACAATAAATTTCACCAAGTGTGTTAGACATACAAGCAATTGGTCTTGGTGAGTCACACCTCTGTGACATTAACACACTGAACAGACCAGACAAGCGCACAGACTGATGACAAGGATTACACTAAGAGATAAATCCAATAGCCATACAATAAATAGACTTGCATATCTGTACATGTGAATGTCTGATGACATACTATAAAACTATTATTTACAGAATGATAGGAACATCTGGACAGCTGTGTATATAATCATTCTGTTCCATGGAAGCAAACTTCAGAGACCAGACGTTTCTTGGCTGACTACGTTTGAGGTAAGGATGGAGGTACTTGGGGGATTTTCCAAATGAAGTGTCTCTCTTTAATGTCTGGATTAAACCACTAAATAAAATCTAAACCCGCACAAAAGAGTTTCTAGACAAAGTAACCTTAGCGCACAGACTCCGCCCCTTTGCCCCACCCCTCTTGTGGCTGTGTAAGCTGGCTCTGCCCCGTGGTGGGAGGTCAGAGGCCCCTTGGTCAAACTGTGCCTTTCTCCTTTACCCCCCGCGCTGGTAGAGTCGCAGTCGACCTCGGCCCCCCCGGACACGCTGGACAGGCAGAAATGCCTGGCTTCTCTCGCCGCTCTCCGACACGCCAAGTGGTTCCAGGTTTGCACCCCGTTTTTATCTGTCGAACCTCTTAACCTTTGACCTGCCGTTTCCGTGGGAACCCGGGCACCATACGCTGCCCACCAAAAGTTTTGGGAAACCTTGTGGTTCCTAATGTTTAATTTCTGCTGTTAATTTAAAACGTGGAAATTTTAATTTTTGTACAAATTAGCAGACATGGGTAGTAACTACTCAAGGACTTGTGCTTCAGTAAAATATATAAATTGATGAGACTCAGTTTTTTTTTTTTTTTGTCATTAGTATTTAATTATTAATTCCTTTTTTTGCGTTAAAATACCTTCACATTAGTGTCTGACTGCACTGTGATGGAAGACGTCAGATTTTAGAGCTTTAGTGTTTTATTTTAGACCAATTTTAATTTAATTGACACCCACTGCTTTTCTGGAGTTTAATAAATACCTCATCAGATATCAGTCTAAAATATCAGATCACGTACTGATCTGATACTGATTTTGTTTTTTGTTTTTTTTTAATGCAAGCAACTAATTATACTCGCATGATTGTCATTGTGCTCCCGTATTTGACGTATTAACAAATTAGCAATGTTTTCCTCGAAATACATTTGATTAACACTTTATTATGGTCAGTTTTTGTAACCTCAAACTAAACATGATCATTTGTTTTAAAAACATCTAGCAAAGCAAGATGTCCCTCAACTTTTAGCGGGCAGCGTATCTGACCTGATTTGGTGAAAAACGTCTCTGAGTATTTGACTGTTGAAACGTTCACAAGTACAGTTTGAACTGAAAGTGCGTGTCGATTGTGGACGTTTAACTCAAATACTGCTCTTGTGTCTGATCCTGCGGGGGCCCTGTGTGTCACGGCCTTTGGAAGGTCAGAAGCCTATGCTGTAAAGTGATTGTGAGCTCAGGTTTTTGTGTGAGCGAATGTGATGCGCCATTGTGAGGATGATTGTTGTTTTTGGTGCTGACAGGCTAAGGTTAACAATCTGCAGTCATGTGTGATCGTGATCCGTATCCTTAGAGACCTCTGCGCAAGAATCCCCACGTGGGCTCCTCTCAAAGGATGGGTGAGTGTCCTTTGTGTTCTTTGTTTTGAAACTCATGAGTTTTCAGCGTGTGAAAAATAATCAGTTATTCTCTTTTGAAAGATTCTGAATTGATTCACAAAGCAGATTTTCCCACTGTTCTTACTGTAAAATAAATACTCAGAGACTTTTTAATAGAGAATGTTATGGCATTGGGTGAGTGTGTGTGATTGTCTGTCTGTCTGCCCTGCGATGGACTGGCAGCCTGTCCAGGGTGTATCCTGCCTTCTGCCCAGTGACCACTGGGATGGGCACCGGCACCCCCCCCGCGACCCTGAGGGAGAAGCGGCTTAGAAAATGCGTGTGTGTGTGTGTGTGATGGCATTAATAAAATGTACACATCTGTAGTCACAAATTTGGTTTTGAGTAGAAAACAAAAATCATAGTAATATGTAAGAACATAACATTAACTAGTATTTTTTGGATTTAACACTGTGACAATGGAATTTGACTGGACCACCGACTGGGAAATTTGTACCTTGGTGTCAGAGTTTGGCTGGGCCATGAAATGAGGACTTTGTACCGTGACAGATGAGTTTGACAGGGCCGTGAGACAGGGACTTTATACCATGAGGGTGGTGTATGACTGGGCTGTGAGATGGAAACTAAATAACATGACAAATGATTTTGACTGAGCCACAAGGCAGGGACTTGACGCTGGAGTTTGACTCTGCTGTGAGGCAGGAACTTTGTACTTTGATGTCAGAGTTTGACTGGGCCATGAGATGAGGACTTTGTACCATAACAGTAGAGGTTGACTGGGCTGCAAGACTGGGACTTTGTACCATGACATTGGAGTTTGAATTGGCCTCAAGAAGGAGACTTTGTATCTTGACGAAAAATTTGATTGGACCGTGAGGTGGGGACTTTTATACGGTGACGGCAGAGTTTGACTGGGCCACAAAGCAGGGACTTTGTTTCAGGGCGTTGGAGTTCGATTAGTCACTGAGACATGGACTTTGTACTGTGTGTAGCATTTGTGTAAAGCACTGTTGTCTAGTTTTGAGTATAGTGTGTGTTTGTGTTTCCTCTACTCTCAGGCTGCGGAGCTGCTGTGTGAGCAAGTGTTAATGCTTTAGAGGGTACTGTATTGCCCTGTATTGTATTGTGTGTAGTCTGTAAAGTGGTTGTGTGTAATGTTTTTTCTGCTCTGTGTTTCCTGCAGGCTCTGGAGCTGCTGTGTGAGAAAGCATTGTCCACCAGCGATCGGCCGATGGGTCCGGGAGAATCTCTGAGGAGAGTGCTGGAGTGTCTGGCATCAGGAATCTTACTGGAGGGTGAGAGTATATCTGTTTACACACTATAAACAACCAAAGACACAAATAACTGGTTAAGTATTAATACACTTGTCTTTCTTTAATATGCCTGTCATAATTCTACTTTTTAACTTGCAGTTATTTATTTAGTTTTACTGATAGGACAGTTATTTTAAAAAGTCGCACAGTAATCCTCAGGTAATGGTACACTTCATTCCAGCTTTTTTAAATTAGCTGTTATGTAAGATATCTGAATCAGTTCCACAAACAGTGGAATTTTTAGTTTTATTTCATTTATTTTATTAATAGGTTTGTGTATGTTTTGATCTCTCTGTACAGACGGTCCAGGTGTTGCTGACCCATGTGAGCGGGAAAGTATGGATGCTAGTGGCCACCTAACCCGACAGCAACGTGAGGACATTACCCAGAGTGCACAGGTACAGACATCAATCACCCGAAGTGCCTCTTTTTGACAATCTTAGAAATTCTGTTCTACACAGATTGCTTTGTCTTGAATTAAAAAAAATCATAAATCTTCAGGGTAAAAAGGCTTTTGAGTCTGTGTGTAGCATAAGCCCTGCCCCTCCATGCCCACTTTACTCTGATAGGCTGCCTAGTTTGAATTATTAACAGTGAAAGACAGTAAATGAGATCCTCTGTAGAGAGTGAGGGACCAGTCAGACGTTTGATCAGTTCGAACTGAAAAAAGAACCAGTAGTGCTACATTTAAAAAAAATTACTTTGACTGTACTGTATTAAAAAATAAAAAATACATGGCTGTACTGACTAGTTCTTTCTGTTTCCCAGTTTGCTTTGCGGCTGGCTGCGTTTGGGCAGATGCACAAAGTTCTGGGGATGGACCGTCTCTCACCCAGAGCGGCCCGCATGTTCAGTGACCTACACTACACATGTAAGACCCTCTGTAACAAACTCTGCCTGTTCATTTCTGTTAGTTTCATTCTGTGTTTGACTTATGTTCCTGTTTGGCCCTCTACAGCACAGGTCCCGGGAGCTTTTCCAGGTCCGTATGTCCCGAAGCGTCCGCTGGAGCCATATGCAGATGAGGACCCCAATGTGCGGAAGGCCAAATTCCCCCGGAAAGGCAAGCACCAGTGATTCATAGCCTGGAAGAGCACACTAAAATCCAAACAGCCCCGGTCTGCATTTCAGTTCAGAGTAGATCCAATCTGGCAACAGTCACATTAGTGGGCGTTAACTTTAGGAACACCCCACCCCCTGCTGCAGTATGGCCCCACCCCCACTCACTGACCAGTCCACCGAAACGGTTATTTCCTTTTTTTGGTTTGTTTGTTTGTTTGTTTTGTTTAAGATGACGTATAGACGCTGTTTCCTCCTCTCATGTTTTACTTTTAAACTTTTATCCAGATTTAATTGGATGTCTTGCAGGAAAAACTTTCATATGATATTTGTATCCTACTGCTGATTTTCTTTTATTAAATCATTAAAACGAAACACGTCTTGAGTTTTTTTTTAATGCTTAAAGTATTAGAACATTTGATAAAAATAAAATAAAAATTAGAATTTGCGATGTTCGCGGCTGCGTTATTTCAGCTTTCTCGCTCTTCTAAATGAGCTGAGCTCGGTTTGACCCAAAGAGAGAATTTCATATGAATCTCGTATTTTTGTTGAGCAGGGCTTCATGTATTTTTTTTATTTATTTATTTATTTTGTTTTTAGTACTGAAAGACGAGCAGAAGAACTAATGGAGCCATAATGTAATCTTTGAAGAGTGTTTTCTTGCTTTAAATGCTGATAAAATTCAACTTGATTTGATATTTGACAGGAAAGTTGGACGAGTGAAACACACCGAGTTATAACTCAGTACATAATCTGTTTGCATTTTTCTCTTTAGCCCAAATGCAGGAAACATTAAGTGTCTAAATTTACACAGAATTCACAGAGCGTTGTTCACAGAGCACACATAGATGAGTGTTTATATTTATATATATATATATATATATATATATATATATATATATATATATATATATATATATATATATATATATATATATATTAGTATCAGAAACCACAATCAAGTGTAATTATTACTTTATATGGTCTGAGGCAAAAGTGTGAATTAGGCATGCAGTTAGCACCACGCTAATTGCTAAATGGTATTATCTTCTATCGTCAGCCACAGCGAAAGTGCTAAAACTAAAGAAACTAAAACCAATAAGTCTTTTATTGTCACAGCATGTAGTTGTTAATCTGGTACTTCAGATAAAATGTGCAGAAATATCTCCTTGTGGAGCTCCTTCGTCACCGTTTATTAGCCAGCTACTTTAGCTCGTTTCTTCTGGCATTAGCAGAATGTTCTGCGATGTGAGCGGTATAGTAGCAGTGGTGAAGCTAAGCTAACCAGTCATAGGCTAACTAATCTTTCACAGTCTAACCAGTCATCAGCTAGAGCAGTTTGGCTTAAATCAGTCATAGACTTCACAGGCTAACAAGTGATCAGCTTACCAGTCGCTCACAGGCTAACTAGTTGGAGGCTAATCATTTATGGGCTAAACCAGTTTTTCATAGGCTAGCTAGTTATAGGCTAACTAATCATTCACAGGCTTCATTAACAAGACTGAAAATCTCAAAGATCAAATGTTTGCAAACATTAAAATGAATTATAATGTCTTAAGTGTTTACCCAGCTCTTTGAGTTTCGGATCCAGGCGGGAAACCCTTCACTGGCCAACGCGGAATTCTTAGCCCTGAATCCCTAAATCCTGCTAGCCCTCAATAATAAAGCATGTTTTTAAATCCACTCCTTTGTGTGCAACTCACTCTTCCTTTGTGCATCTGAAGTTTTTAGCTTGCAAAGTAACCATACTGTCCTGTTTTAATAGTTGCGTACCAGATAAGTCTTCTTTTTAGCTAAAGTGAGATGTGTAAAAATTCAACAAAATGTTAAAGTGGAAGGTTAATATAAAACAAACAAACAAAACCTGATTATAAATTGTGTTTTAGATTCAGAGTTTGAGTGTCAATGTTTTTGGCAGTACTTTTTTCTCTGTTAACTGAATATCGTCATTAGTCAGACTCCGTGTCCTGATTATGGAGCACTGTTGTTTGGTAAAGGACATGTTGCCTTTTTTCTCTAATCAATGTCATTAAAACTGTTGCTGCAGTGTTCAGTGTACTGAGCTGTTCGTGTTTGTGTTGCAGAGTTTCGTGTTGAGCCTGCTAACGCTCTGATGAAGCTGAATCAGCTGCGACCTGGTATCCTATACCGCCTTATCTCCCAGACCGGCCCTGACCACACACCCCAGTTCACCATGGCCATCGAGGTGGATGGTGCATCCTACGAGGCCACCGGGTCATCCAAACGCAGTGCTAAACTGCTTGTGGCGCAGAAGGTGAGTTACTGCAGATAGTATGTACAGCGCAGGAACCATTTTACTCTTTCTTTAGTCTGTGTAAGGTGTGGGTAGGGCTTTACATTATCACTTAGTCATTAGAGAGGATCACGATTATTTAGGAGTTGAGTGTGTTGGGGTGGGGTAAATAAATGCACTCCCTGAAGTGATACTGACCTGGTGGTGGTGTGCTGGTGCGAGTGGATCAGACACAGCAGTGCTGCTGGAGTTTTTAAACACCTCAGTGTCACTGCTGAGCTGAGAACCAAAAACAGCGTCCTGTGACCACTGATTAATGACTGGAGGGTGACCAACACAAACTGTGCAGCAGCAGCTGAGCTATCATCTCTGACTTTACATCTACAAGGTGGATCAGCAGGGCAGGAGTGTCTGATAGAGTGGGAAGTAAGTGAGCACAGTGTTTAAAAACTCAGTCAGCTCTGCGGTGTTTGATCCACTCACACCAGCTCAACACACACTGACACACTAGCACTACATCAGTGTCACTGCAGTGCTGGATAAGTGCATTAAGACGTCTGGTTCCTATCACCACCACTGTGAACAATTCTAACTTTTCCCACCAAACCACTCTGAATAACTCTGTTTACTAACCATTTAATAATGCTGCAATTTAGAAGTCAGTGGAGGTCCCCTTTAATTTTTTTTCTATATACTAAATGATTAGTCATCAGCACAAGGCTCGCGTCCCATAAACATTCTGCTGGTAGATGAGTGTGATGTAATGAGAGTTGTATGTTGCTGCAGGCACTGCAGGCTCTGGGCATGTCCACAGGCTCAGAGACAAAAGCAGCCAGTCAGAGCCAGGGTGCGGATGGTTCTGCTACGGCAGCCGGCGACACTGGGACAGAGGGAGAAGGGAGTGCAGGAGAGGATGGATCTGAGGTACATATATCCACACAGCTCTCCACGTCACCTATTCACTCTATAAGAAGCATCTCCTCTCATCATCTCTCTGCTTCTCCTGGTGAGGGTTGCCATGGCAACAGGTAGCTGAGAAGGTCAGTCTGGACCAGTGGTCACCATCCCTGCTCCTGGACGTCCACCTTCCTGCAGACTTTTGTTCCAGTCCTAATCTACCACACCTGATCTGATCTTTTTCAGAAGCGGCTGTTTAGCTGAAGGTGGTGGAAGTGAAACCTCCTGATCTCCAGGGTTGGAACTCCCAGGACTGCATGGTTAAATGGTTCTCTGCATGGTGAAATGGTTCTTCAGACTGATGGAGAATGTGTTGTTTTTGTTCTATATAGCATCCAGAAGGCTGTATAACATCAAGAAGTTTCTTCTATTGTATACAAGCTTGATATCGTAACAGTAGCGGAATTTTCAAAAACACGTTCTCTATCAGTCTGAAGAACCATTTCACAATGCAAAGAACCCTCTACACATGCAGTTCTTTGAGTGCTCATGGTTCTATATCACTACTGTTTGAACAAAACCTTGTATCTCTATATGAAAATGACTGTTGCCCTTTTTATTGTGTGCACATTTCATAATTGTTAGAACAAAAGAAATGACCCAAAAAGTCTGGTTCCATTGAACCCCCCGACAAGGAACGTCATTACTAATGGTACCTATCTGAGTGTTTTAGACACTGCCATTTTGCAGCCAGAGGTAAAGATGAGAATGTAGGTTGGAAGTACACAGAGATTAATCTGAGGATTAAGATGATTTTTTTTGTGGGCAGATGTTTTCCCAGCTGTTCTGCTTGTTGTCTCCGGCTGGCTGGTTAATAGCAGAACACGCTCTGGAAAGGAGAGTGGTAGAAGTTTCAAAACCCTCCTTTAAGTTATCCACTGATATAAAAGGCTCTGTACGAAGCTGCTGATGTTCATCAGCTCTGGTTTGTGTACCTTCAGTGGATTTTTGTACGCTGCACATCATAGTGCGTGTTAGGTCAGGTCACAATACGTATTAGGTCTGCCTGAAGAATAAACATGAGAGTAAATAAGGTGTTACTGTAAGAAAGGCTGGGCAATATGGCAACAGTATATCAAGATACAGACACTTTCACGAAACACATTACACATCATTTTGTTTTTCTGAGAATGAATAAGCTGGAACAGACAAAATAGAATCTTTAGTGCCAACTATAATAGTAATAGTAATAATAATAATAATAATAATAATAATAATAATAATAATAATTATAAACCTTTAACTACAGTGATTTTTATTCAGTGTTTTACAAACTGCTTTGTACTAAATCCAGTTGATAGGCATTGTTATGCTCGATTTGTAGTGAAACATGTAGTTAGTGTTCTTTTAATTAATTTTAAATATTCTATCATGATAATAATAAAATATCACCACATTGCCCACCTCTAACTGTAGGTATGCAGAAAACAGTGTGTGCTAATTGTGTTTTTTGTTCTTGGACAAACTTAACCCACACAATTAATTATAAACAATGGAAATCAATAGAAGTCCTAAGAATTAATATAAGGTGTGTGTGTGTAGTCTGCGTTACAGGGCGGTCCCATCCTCACCAAACACGGGAAGAACCCCGTTATGGAGCTGAACGAGAAGAGGCGGAGTCTGAAGTATGAGGTCGTCGCTGTAAAAGGACGCTTTAACGACAAAACCTTCACTATTGAGGTGAGAATTTCACTTTGATGTTCACGTCCTTCTGCCTCACATGTGTTTAGAGTGTAGATGGCCTGTAGGTGGCACCCACACATTACTTAGGCAGCATTTCATTCCAAATCTCTCTCTCTCTCTCTCTCTCTCTCTCTCTCTCTCTCTCTCTCTCTGTCTCTGTATCTGTCTCTGTCTTAGGTGGAGGTGGATGGTCAGAAGTTTCAGGGTTCTGGTTCTAATAAGAAGCTGGCGAAGGCTAACGCTGCACTGGCGGCTCTGGAGAAGCTCTTCCCATACAGCTCCGTCTCAGACAGCCTAAAAAAGAAGAGATTTCCTCCTGTGGTAAAAAAAACAGATGCAGCTCCACTCAGATCAGCATTGAGCTGCTTTTCTGCACCACACACTCACACATGCACTCTCAGTAGAAGATCAGTAGCAGGAATGACTGATGTTGAGACCATCACACACAGCGCTTCTGATTGACATTTTATTCACCCGTCTCCCTGGCAACCTATGAACTCATGCAAGAATGTGAATGATGATTGGTCGTCGTCAAACTTGGATTGTTGCCAGTCTAATAAGCAAAATGTGGCACAAATTTATGGCACTATGATTATCTAATCTGACAGTGATACATCCTGTAGTCTGATTCCACTGTGAAACTAGATATCAGCTGGAGCGATCAGCCTAGTTAGCATAGAGCTGCACTGTTTCTGCTTTTTTTAGTCACTTATCAACTCCCATTCAGACACTTGTGCTTTTGCAGAAATAAACTATATAATCTGCTCTCTTAATAAAGTTTCTTCAGGGGTTTTTTTGCTTCATATACAACACATTCGCCATCAGTCTGAAGAACCCCTTCACCAGGCAGAGAAACATGCAAGCATACAAGTGGTTCTTTGAGTGTTCGTAGTTTTATATAGAGCTATTGTCTTTATTTTTAAAAAAAACCCTTGAAGAGCCAGAGCCGTGCAGCTAAGAGCAAAACTCATTTTGAGTCCAGTTAAAACACACAACTGACCTGTTAGCCTCTCCATCTTGCTGTAAAGAAGCGTGACAGTGATTTCATTATTTAAATACTGGCAGAGGAATAAAGGACTCATACACATCTCTAATTAAAGCCATAGATCAATGAAACATCTATCCACCAGTTTCCACCACTGTCCCAAATGTTATCAATCAGCTAAGACAGGTTTGGTGTCTGAAGTGTGCTTCTGTACTTTTAGCCCTGAGGCTAAAGCATCATGGACAGAATTCCTGCTTCCAGATGGGAACAACTGGTTGTTTTTTTTGTTTGTTTTTTTAAATTGAGGGAATAAGTCAAGACATCAGAAAAACTAAGATACAGGACAAATCCAATGAAGGAAAGGAAAAGGCTTGAACAGTATCTGGTATTTGGTCACAGCTATAAAAACACAATTAAATGAATGAATTAAAGGACCAATTTGGATTATAATGTTATCATTTTTCCTAACTCTTCCCCTTCTTCTCCCTTTTTCTCTTCCCCACCTCCCACACACCCTTCCACTCCCTCTCTACCCTCCCTCCATTAAGTTTACAACTGTTGTCTTTAGCCATGCGGTGTAGTTTAGTCCATGTTTATGCTAATTGTGTGTTTGCAGGGCTTTGGCAGTATGGCTGGGTTAGGGTTTAACTCTGCTGCCAGCAGGGGGCGTGGCAGGGCCCGGGGACGGGGCAGAGGATTCAACAACACAAGCTCCACTTTCAAAGGTGAGCAGCAGCTGAGCATAGTAACATCACATCACGTCACACAGTCTTCAGAACATCTATGAAAGATCTGGATGTCATAAACAAACAGCTCGAGACTTGGACGACAACTTTAGTGTCTTTTCGTCAGTCTGGGTCTATATGAGTCCGGGAGTAATCAGATTTCTGAACAGAATAAAATAAAAATAAGCATGACAATCAGTCACACTCAGTGTGTTTACCTGCGCTTAATAATCTGTATTTCTGCAATTATCTGATTATTAAGTGGTCATATAAAGACACACTCTGATATCTTAGATCTGATTAAGGTCTATAAATCTGATTAAGAACTCTTCCACTAAATTATATTTTCTGCTAAATTGATCAAAAGCCGCTTATGACATTTGAGTTTTATGTTGCGTTTACGTCACGTCTTCTTCTGTGAGTTTATTGGCTGGTTGTAAAGCAGAAATCCGATTACGGCCTGACTCATGTAGACCTGGAGTTTCCCCCCTTTTTTGGTTACCCAAGAGCATGAAAACAAACTGAACCAGTTACAGACCCAATCTGATTTTCTGCCCTCATCAGATCATTAAAATCCACCCACTGTTCTGCTTAATTAGCATATGTGATTTACATATTGGTGTCCACTGTGATTTCAGGTGTGGGTGGTGCAGCAGTAAGCAGTACAGCTATTGGCGGTGCTGCAGATGTGAGCGGTTCCACGTACAGCAGCACCGAATCCGGGCAGATTGACAAAGATACGACAGCCCAGTCTGACTCTGCCGGCCCGGACACGCCCACCTACCAGGCCGTCCCGCCCCCCGCTGCAGGGTACTACAACCAATACAGCCAGGCCTACTCACAGTTCAAGAAAACTGGACAGAACCAGAACCCAAGTCAGGCTCCCCTGGTTGGGCCAGATTACGGATACGGTTACCCCAACCAGGCCACGGTGGGGCAAGACTACAGCTATGGAGGTGAAACTCACATTTACAACTTCATTCATTTTCTTTGTTTTTGTGGAAACAGGAGCAATTTATTTATGCCAGCTGCAGTGATTAGTCAACAAAGTTAAATTAGTATTAGTAGAGAATGACAATTATTGTAAAAACAAAAGCTCCCTATAATGTTCATATGATCCACAGTCATTCTGACACACTGTAATACACTACAAGTAATGTAGGGGGCGCTATATCATATACTATTTCACAGCACCATGAAAGAATGCTTTGATGAATAAGTCAACACCCTAATTGATTGTAAGAATAATTAGCTGCAGTTGTAGTTTGAACATGTAGTTTCCATATATTGAATTGTAACAGGACGACTGTTGATGTTTCACATAGAAAATAGTTGTTTGCTTTTATATTCTTATATTCTTTGCTTTTATATTATATGTTTAAATATCAACTGTACAAACTTTAAGGAACTTCGTTGGTCACTGTTGTTTTTTTGCCTTGTTTTTCAGGCTATGGTGGTCAGTCATCGTTCGGTCCTCCTGGAACCACCTCACAGGATTATGGGTACCATCAGAGTGCCTACCCAAACCTTGGGGGTTACAGCAGCGGCAGCAACACTAGTTACAGCTACAGATAAACCCCCCTGCTCACCTGCACCCGCCCCCACCCTACCCACCGGGTCCCTCTAACAGCGCCTCCTGGAGCCCTGCAGAGAGAGAACCACTGGTTCCTGCTCTGTAGATTCAGAGTCTGTTCAGTTTAGTTGGCTCTGTCTGCGTTATTTTTGTTACTGGAACTTGTAGTTCATTTGTGGTTCCCGACGGCTTCTTGGTTATCTGTTTATTTTAACCCTGCGGTGATTCATGAGGCTGTCTGAGCGGAGAGGAAGTCTCCACATCATCCCGTTTATTCTGTTCTTCCATCAGGAACGTTTCCATCGGCTCGTTCTCTCCTTCCTCATCCGAGTGAATGTGAACTAGAAAGCACGTCTGATTACCTGCCGACCTGAGAGCAGTGTCTGTGTTCCGTTATCGTTCTCTCCCACTTGCTCTTCTGGCTGTAGCCTTGTGGTTTTAATTTGTTTGTCATATCACTGGCCACGAAAAAATAAAACATTTTCTATTTTTAAGGCAAAGTTGTTGGAGTGAGTTATTGCAGCTTGAACGTTCTTCACGTCTGTAATGTCCACCTGAAATCATATCTGTGACGTCCAGGGCATTTCCTGAACAGATTAAAGTCCTGCATCCAGAAAGTACCAAGATCAGCCGATTCCAAAGGGGAACGCCACTGATTTTTCAAAATTCCCCCATAATGAGTGTGTGAGATGTAAACAGAATGATTCGGAGCGGTTTGGTGAGAAATGGTTCAGATTTCTTTACAGTGGTGGTGATGGGAACCAGGGGTCGCCATGACTACAACACAAATATAGACGTTTTATTTACTATCCAGAACCACTAGTGACCATGTCTTCTGAATTTTATATAATTTATATAATTTTTTTAAATATATTTATATAATTTTATATAAGTTTATATAATACACCTTGTTGTGTAAATAACGTCCTCTACAGAGAACACATTTAAGTTTTCTGCAGATTTAATTAGATTTTTTTAGTTTAACATATGACACATGACGTTTGCACAGGCCATGTTTTGTTTGTTTTTTCCCCATCAATACGCTGAGTGCAGTAAATAAACGGTGAATGTGTATTATAATGTGTGCCTCTGTAGGGGATGTCTTTTTTTGTACTCAGAAAATCCACAGCACCATGAAATTTGACCAGGTGCGGACAAACTTTGGCATGCAACTGTAATGTTGATAGTAAAATAGTAAATATGTCAAATATTTTGCCTATGCATGGACCTCTGCACCATGAATAGACTGAATAAAGATAAATGACACTTTTCTAAAATATATGCAAGTGATGTTCACTGTGTTCAACAGTGATATTCACTGATGTTCTCATAGACTCCTAGTTATTCCTAATACCAATATTACTGCTATTAATATTAATAGTATAATCACTTGTAGGTAGTTTGACCAGAGGAGGATGGGTCCCCCCTGGTGAGCCTGGTTCATCCCAAGGTTTCTTCCTCAGTTCTGAGGGAGTTTTTCCTTGCCACTGTTGCCCCTGGCTTGCCCACCAGGGGGTTTCTGTACATTCTTACAGTCCTGTTGAAACTTTGTCTTTTCCGAGATTCTGTAAAGCTGCTTTGTGACAACATCCGTTGTAAAAAGCGCTACAAATAAATTTGATTTGATTTGATGAAGTTCATCCAGGTTACATAGGACAACCATGTTTTTTCTCAAGGTTCAAACTGTTCACGTAAAAGTTTCGGGAAACGGTTCTCCGTCCTTTTGTTGATTAAAACCATACACAAGTGTAAATTGAGTTTATACATTAAAGCTTTTAAAGGGCAGCTCCACCAATGTCTTCAAAATTTCCACACTATTGAGTGTGAGATGTAAACAGTGTTCAGGGTGGTCTGATGTGAAATGGTTCAAATTTCTTTTCAGTGGAGGTGATAGAAATCGGGGTTGACCATGACTACAACACAAATATAGGCGTTTTATTTACTATTCAAAACCACCACATGTGTCTTTTGAGTTTATATGGAATGTTGATGTTGGGAAATTAGTGGAAAATCTGAAATAATAAGTTTTCTTTGGGGACTATTTTGCCTCACAGCACCCTGCATGTATCCCTCCACCATGAATGGATTTTATGTCCTCAAAACTATCATAAAACAATGTCTCAGACATCAGGCAGTGTATTCAGAACCATTTAATGTAATAATTCTCTGTGAGGGATCTTTTAGAGGTGGACGCCTGGTTCCTATCACTAGCACTGTGAACGCCTCTGTTTACATCTTGTGTAAAGTGGATGAAATTCCCCTTTAGGAGAGAAAATGAGTGTTGTTGATAAATGAGACTGAATAAACCCAGGAGGAGGGTCTTACTGTAGAGTGTGGAGAGCACCTCTGCTTATCTTTGCGTTGGGAGAGTTTTTTTAAAGATAAAATGATATAAAACTCAATGATCTCACTGCTTCAAATATTAAAGGGCCTGTATCACTGAAAACGGCATATTTTTTAAATGAAATAGTGTGATGTATGTAAACACCTTTTAAAAAGCACCATTCACTGACTGCTCCATACTGTCCATTTATGGACACTAAACAGCAAAAACAGCCAGTTTTGTTTTTGTGATGTCACAAAACCCAACATATATGCATATACACATATATATGGGCCAAAAAATAAGAATAAGAAGCCTCAGTGTTCCCAGTGACATATTCAGTGTGAGTGTATGTATCTGACAGCTCTGTTGAGTTTGAGATGGTCCTAGATAACCAGTCATCTATCCGGTTCTTGTAAAAATGAATACTTTTCTGATGTTATTTTTTTTTTATGTCTTTTACTGTTCTAAATGTGAGCGAATCACATGAGCAGCAGTGACAGAGTCTTGTGTCGGTGTGTCAGTGTTTGTATGTTGGTGCTGCTGTTTTTCCTACAAACACGCCAGTCACGATGCATTGCGTGAGACAGAGAACCGCATATAAACCTGCTGTTAGAATGAAGAAACACAGGAAACTGCAGCACAGCCAGAGAGACAGAGAACCTGCAGCTGCTCTTGTCCTCCAACTGCAGCTCCGCACTGTGAGTAACACATTTAATATTCATCATTAGAACATTACTGAGAACGTAAGAACATCAGTCAGCATTTCTAGACCTGTTTCACTTCGATACATGGAACCTCAGAGCTTTCAGGTCTTAAAACTCAAATGTTTAAAGTCCATTTTAAGACTAAATACATTTAACTTAATGCAATCATTAACTTTGATTCAATTAAAAACATTCAGCAATTTTAATCCATTTAAATGTAAATGTGTTTCATTATTATTCATTAGTACTATTATTTCAGCTCATATTATTACTGCACTCTTAAAGAAGGTAGTTCTGCAAGGGTTCTTTAGTAAAGTTAATGGTTCTTTATAACCATGAACACTCAAAGAACCATTTGCATACTTAAATGGTTCTCTGCATGGTGGAATGGTTCTTCAGATTGATGGAGAATATTGGTTCTATATAGCACCAAAAAAGGGTTCTGCTATTATTTTGGGGTCAGCCTTGCAACAACAGAAGAAACCTTTGTCAGAAAGGTCTATAAAGAACCATATACAACACATTCTGCACCACTCTGAAGAAACTTCTTGCCATGCAGAGAAGCACTGAAGCATGCAAACGGTTGTTTGAGTGTTCATGTTTATATACAGAACCCCTGTCTTTGCTAAAGCACACTTTATATTTCTATCCTTACTAAAGAACCCTTAAAGAACTACATTTTAAAACGATGCTAACGTCAAATCATTCAAATTGTTCGAGTAAACATGTTAGCTTCACTCCACATCGTGGGCTGGAGGTTAGGGAACTGCTCCCTGGGTGCTGTGGATAGGGCTGCCCACCACTCTGGGCAAGTGCTCACTGTCCCTAGTGTGTGTGTTCACTAGTGTGTATGTGGTGTTTCACTACTCTTCATGGATGGGTTGAATGCAGAGGTAAAATTTCCCAATTGTGGGATTAATAAGGGAATCTTAATCTTAACATTCAGTCCACAGCACAACAGAACTGCTGCGTGGATTTACAGAGCCGCTACAAACACTGTAACCAGCTTTATTATCACTGAGCTGCTAGATTCGGCCTGAACAGCAATACTCTGTCGGGTTAGCACAAAATAAACTGCCAAAATAACGAAAAACGCCCAGTTTGCGCTATTTTACTGACAAAAAGTGTGAAAAGTCTCATTTTTTTATATATGCAGATGAAGCAAACGGGCCACCATTCTGATTGGACGACGCAGGGGCCCGAACTTGATGACGTCGCCAGCGTCATTTCTGAGCCGTTTTGAAACCTCTGAGTCAAAAACGCTGAAAACGCTTATTTTCATCTGCGGAAGTAAAAGTGCCACTTATGGGACGCGCAGCACGTAACACGCTGATATATGCGCGTCTTAAATCACAGTTGATTAGTGTGTCGGACATGATCCGATTTGATTAATCTAATCAATTGATAATGACAGTAAATCACATCACTAACATGCCTGAGTACCACTGTCCACCTTTCGGCTCCACGGACCGTGTAGTGTCACTGGGCAGCTCAGCTACAGACAGTAGTCCGCCTGTTTCTCTGCACACTTACCCTGCTCTTCAGTGGTCAGGACCCCCATGGGACCCCCACAGAGCAGGTATCGTTTATGTCGTGGGTCACTGTCCAGCACTGCAGTGACACTGATGTGGTGGTGGTGAGAATCAAATTCACTACAGTCAGTAAATGTAAAGAACTTGAGTAAAAGCACAAAAGTATAATTACAATACACTTCAGATCCTGTCACACGGCCTTTACTACATAAAATGTGCTTTAAATTAGACGTCAGCTGTCTTTCTTTTCAGCTGTCTTTCTTTTCAGCTGTCTTTCTTTTCAGCTGATTTACAGGGAAGCTGTATACACACTGCTGGCTGTACAGGCGCTCAGCCTCGTGGCTCCCCCTGCTGGCAGCAGACTGAAACTGCTCCACTGTTTCCCCCCTCACGGACAGCTTATAGCAGAGAAATACTAAGTAAAATGAGTAAACTGGTGATGATGACGAGATATTTACTCGTGTAGAGACACAAAGAGTCTCTGCTGATGTATTTGATCTTCCTGATCTGATGGCTTAGCCTGATCTGATCAACAGAGACTCCTGATTGGTGACCGCGATGATGAGTGTGTTCACCTGCGAGGGCAGCGCCAGTGTTAGCGAGGGTATAAAAGCAGAGTGAAGACACGCTAGGGGGTGAGAAGTGTAGAGAGAGGAGCACAGGGAGTGAGCATGGTGAGGGCTGGCATTTAATATAGGGTTTTTTTTTTTTTTTTTTTTTTTTTTTTTTTTTTTTTTTATAATGTAATTCAGAATTTTTTTTTTTATTTTTTAGCTGATTTGCCTTTGTGCTTGTTTTAAGTGCGTTTGTGCCGCTTTTCATGTCCACAAACCAGAAAAAATTCAAATTGATGTGAAACTTACTTATTTTTCCTTCTTCTTTTGTAGATGTTTCTACAGCAGCTCTTCATCGTCGCTCTCCCTGCTGTCCTTTGCTACCCTCCTTCATTTATTGACCTGGAAACCAAAGATGGTGAGTTGATGTTTCTCCTCCAAATGGATGTAGGGCTGTATCTCCAACGGCTCCTTACTCCCTTTCTAGTGCACACACTGAGTTTTAAAAGATCAGCTTTTTGGTTATGATCTCTATACTTTTCTGTATTTAACAACTTGATGTGAGGTTTGGGTGGAGAAGCTGTGTTCGTCATATGAGGTGCACTATATAAGGAATGTGGTGCTACTTGCTAAAGATAGTCAAATTATCATGTTTAAGATAAGTGAAAATGCATACATCATTCAAACTACTAGCTAGTGTTATGCTAATGTGTTTATTGATGTAAAGACATCTAAATTAAATCTATGTGGATACGTCCAGTTTAAGGCTGTTAGCACTATGCTGATAAGTGGAGTTAGCTTGTTGGCTAGCTACGTTAGCTTACTAAAACTAGCTATGGTCTTAAGTGAAGTTACCTTGGCGGTTACTGTCTTGGTAATATTATCGTGGAGGTTTAATATTGAGTTATTGACAATGTTCAATAATGGTAGCTTCTGCTTGAGGGTTTGGTTTCTGCGTTAGCCAGCTATGCTGACATGACTTTTGGTGGTTTGATGCTGTTTTCAGACCAAAAACGTTCTAAATGAGAACTAGTCCTAAAACGTCTTTACTCACAAGATCTCTATTGGTTCTATTCCACCTTGAATGCTGCAGCTGCAACAGGTTCAGCCTTGTGGCTCCAACAGCACCGTGTGGACCAGTGTTCTCTAAGTGGGTTCTGTTTATTCTAGGTAATCGATCATCCATCCGGTTCCTGGTGGTCGGGGACTGGGGTGGCCTGCCCAATGCGCCCTTTATCACCCCGATAGAACGGGCCACTGCCCGAGAGATGGGCCGCACCGCAGATCAGCTGGGCGCAGACTTTGTTTTAGCCCTTGGTGACAACTTTTATTACAAAGGAGTGAAGAGTGTGGATGACCCTCGTTTCCAGGTTTTGTATTCAACATGACTTGCATAAGTAGATCATGGTATATACACTCAGGGGGAAAAAGGTAGGACTCTGTCAAAAGGTACCCCACTTGTCACTGCAGTGGTGCCCTCTGGGGTACATCCCAGTACCTTTTATTCAGGAACATGATGGTACCAGAATCCACTGAAGTGAGATTTAAGCTGTACTGACTCCACATGCCCTGTCTGGTCTCCAGGACTTATTTTACTGTTTTAAAATATTAGGCTATGAAAAGGTACAGATCTACTTTTCACCTGGAACAAAAATTGGACCTTAACCCACTGCTGTACCTTTTGAGGGTACACTTGCATTGTTTGTACCTTGATGAATCATGTACCTGCATAGTACATTCTAACAGTGTACTGAGTTGCGAAGGTACTAATGGGCTGTGTGAAGACATAATTGTGCATAATAGAAGTTCACCTGTTTGTAATACTTGTGTAATGAAGTGGTTGTCAAATTTGGACTTTTTTTTTTTTTTTTTTTTTCTTTTCTCAAATGCTGTTCTAGAAACTTTAGCAGCTTGACTGTGGTGGTGATGGAAACCAGGGGTCATGTCTACAAATGTAGCTGTCTTCATACTGTCAACTGTCTTTCAGGCCATCTATCAATCTCCCACATCAGGCAGAGTTCATAACCATTTCATGTAATGGCTTCTATGAGGGAGCTTTGAGGTGGACATCTGGTTTCTATCACTGCCACTGAACTGACTCAAAGCTTCTCTGGTACTTTGTTTACCTTATTGTCTTCAGCCCTGGTCCTGGGGGCCCACTGCCCTGCAGCTTTTTGGTGTGTTCCTGCTTCCAACACACATGATTCAACCAATCAGCTCAAACCACTTTTAGTTAAAGTAGCTAGAAAAGCACAATAATGCAGGGGGCCTCCAAGACCAGTGTTTGTAAAACGTTGGTTTACTTAATTTGATTATGCAGAATGATTGGGGGTACCAGAGTGGTTTAGTAGGCTTCAGCAAAGCAGTCATGCTAATCTCTCTTCTGCTGTTGTAGGAAACATTTGAGAATGTCTACACTGCGAAATCTCTTAACATTCCATGGTTTGTTGTTGCTGGCAACCACGACCATGCAGGAAATGTCCTCGCACAGATCGAGTACAGCAAGGTGTCTCCAAGATGGTAAGATCTGCTATCTAACTAAACTGGGTGATGGGACCAGTGTCACAGGAAACTTTTTTTTTTTTTTTTTTTGAGACACATTACTACAGCTTCAGAATTTACTGCTCACTCACCAGGCTATATGGAAACTAGGCTGCAGGAACGTAATCCAATGCTGTGGTGTCAAACCTACACCTGTATCTACTCTGCCTATAGCAGTTTAACCCTGAAGTGGGCATTTCAGCCCAGACTGCTTCTTGAATGGCTGTCCTGCATCATTAAACATCAGCTGAATGTTTTTGGTCTCAAGTCAGACCAAAAGATTAAAGTAACTTTACTCACTTTAGCCACTGGCCATCTGAAGTGTGCATCATTAGATTATGAGGCTATTGTTACTTGTTGGCTACATTAGCCTTGTAGCTCCACTTGAAGGAGGATTTGGCTGATTAGTTTTGGAATAAGATGGTTGTAAATTAATTCAGACTTCCTTAATGCTAAACTTTTGCTAATGGAGATTGCACATGCTCCTATGACAGGGTTGTTCTTTTTCAGGAATTTCCCATACTATTACTATGAACTGAACTTCCGCATCCCAAAGATGGACAGCACCCTCACCATCCTAATGCTGGACACGGTGCTACTGTGTGGAAACACAGATGATTTTCTGGACCAGAAGCCACAAGGGCCACGCAGCAGTGTCCAGGCTAACCGTCAACTGTTGTGGCTGCAGGAACGCATGGCCCGTTCCAAGTCAGACTTCCTGTTGGTGGCAGGACATTATCCTGTCTGGTCCATCTCCGAGCATGGCCCCACAGACTGCCTGCTGAAGAGGCTACGCCCTCTGCTGGTGAAGTACAAGGCTACAGCCTACTTGTGTGGCCATGACCACAACCTGCAGGTGAGTGGTGGATAATTCTCACTTTAGAATTTGGACTAGTTTGTCTTCCAGACTGAATTTGGGGGGGGGGGGGGGGGTATGCATGTTGGTCTCCTAAACTCTACTCATTACATGGAAGCACAACTTGGAATGTGTCAAGCTCCAGTCCATGGCCAGAATGGTGCCAGCTTAATCACTGTCCCAGTAAACATTTAGATGAGGGTACTGATCTCTGCAGCACTTTTGCCCAGATGGTCCCCTGTTTGACATACCTGATCTAGAACGTCTAGTAGCAATTCATTGAGTAAATGACCATGCTGATATAGATAGATGGATGAAGTATGGAGTAACTTGACCCTTTAAAAACACATGCTGTATCAAACTGCATGGGAGCTGTAAAGCTGAAAGGCTTGACTTGTTCCATCTTAAATAGTGGTGTATTAAGATGGAATGGAAAGTCCATGGAGCTGGTGGATTAAGTGAAACTTCAGAATGACCAGCTCTAATGTTGCATTACATCACACTAAATGGGTGACAACAGGTTTGTGTTGCTTCAATTTTTTTCCCCTCTTCAGTACCTGAAGGAGTCTGGTATTGGCTATGTTGTGACCGGCGCTGGGAACTTCATGGATCCGGACATTAGGCACCGCAATGATGTTCCTAAAAACTCCCTCAGGTTCTTCACTGGCAAGGCCTCTACCCTGGGTGGTTTTACACACATGGAGGTGAACAAGAAGAAGCTGACTATAACATTTATTCAGGCCAGAGGAACCTCCCTCTACAGGGCTGTTCTTCCCAAACGGGATCTCTGAACCGGAGACTGATCCTGCTCTGCTGTGGAGAACTTCCTTTTTAAAGACTTGAGATTAGGGGCAGTGTGTGACTGTAGTGTAGACTCTCAAGTGATTTCAATGTGATTCTATTATATAGAAGCTTTAAATCTGGTTTTGAATTGTTTAGGTTTACATTTTACATGCTTTGAGCAATAAATGTTTAAAGAAATATTTTAAAGTGATTAAATAACCTTTTGAAGTAAAACCCTGACTTTTCTTTGAGTGGAGCTGGGTTTAGGAGTTTCCAGAGGAGGCATGCTTCAGCTGGAGGTTTTGCTGGAGTTGTGCTGAGCTACCACCTGAGGACAGCAGTGGGTCAGACTCCAGTCTGGTTTAAAGGCCTGATTTAATAGCAGCTTTTTGTTCTGGCGCAATCTTAGTTTTTGGGGCTTGAGCTCAAATCTGGGTGGTGTTTCCTAAAGCAGGGTTCTCAGTTGGTGAGTGAGTGTCCTTCAGCTGTCTTCTTGCTGGCTTGTTGCTGGGCTTACGACTGATCTGTTTAACGAGCTCTGAACCGCTCTGTAAAACATCAGTGGGGAAAACTGCTGCATGGGTGGATGTGGAAGTTCTAACAATTCATAATGGGTGGTTTTTGAAGATTAGCTTCTGTGTGTGGACAAATGAATGGGGTGTGTTTTGTGTTTTTTTTTTTTTTTTTTTTTTTTTTTTTTTTTTTTTTTTAAATGCTTAAAGGGGAACGCCAACATTTTAAATTCTGTATAACTGGTTAAGATGTGGAGAGCTGCTCAGTGGTTCAAACTTAGTCAGGATGTTCAGTAGTGCTGATGGAAACCAGATATCCACCTCTAAAAGTGCCCTCATGAAGTTATTACATGAAATGGTTATGAATACACTACCTGATAGCATTTGTTTATTATAATTTGAGAAGATTCTGGCTTTAAAATCCATTTATAATGGAGGGATACATAACATGCATGGTGCTGTGAGGCAAAATTGCCTCTAAAGAGAACTTTCATTCATTTCAGGTATTCCATGATTTTCCATCCGCATTCCATATAAAGCTCAGCAGTGTAGGTTCACTAGTGGTTTTGGATAGTAAATAAAATGCTCCCTGGTTTCTACCACTGTAAATACATCAGAATCCAAGTTTTTTTCTGTAAGTGAACTGCTTCACATTAAATCACTTGGAGTGACTAAGATACTTCTTCATGGAGAAGTTTTGAAAAATCAGTGGAGGTTGGACACTCAAACTTCTACAAACACAAGTTTAGAAGAATTTGTGGTGGGGCTGAAGGACAACTGTGGCTATGCTTACACAGCAGGTTAAAGTGGAAAATTGAGGCATGTCGAGTTGGACTGGCAAAGTCGCGTGAATTCTGATCTGGCTGTTCAGACTGAGCCGCATCGCCGCGGACCGGATTTCAGTACCACGCGTGGAAGCGCCTCAAATCGGTGTTGAAAATGTCGGATTCACTGCGGTTTTTCTGTTCACACTAACACACAAATACCACGTCTGTGTCACACATGAGGAAAAAGATCGGTTCTGAAGACCCACAGCTGCACATTTTAATGAGTTTCTGCACCAACACGCCTGATTCAGCTGATCAGCTCATTGAGTTAAACTGGCAGGAACAGCACAGCGGGGGGCCTCCAGGACCAGAGACCTGAAACACTGCAGTACAGCAAATCTGATTTGGTTACTAGATGACTTGATCTGTAAGCTCTGGGCAGGTAAACAACCTACAGAGCAGAATGGATGGAAACACTGAGGGCAGTTACTTTAAGAAGCATTTAAACCCGTGAACATAGCACCGGTCATCACACAGCAGCTTTCACCTGTACAGTGCAGCCCACCTGAACCCACTTACACTAATAAAACTCCAGACCTCCAGGAACATTTCGATCATGTAGCGGACAGAGCTGGTGAGTCTGGTGGGCCGTAACTAGGCTGGATCTTTTTTACTTTGTAGTGTTTTTGGTTTTACTCTTCTTTCTAAACGTTTTAATCCCTGTTCAGATTATGTGTGGATGTTGGTCACCGGCTGCTGCTCCGCTGTTATGCAGCTAATGTGTTTAGTGATGTAATCCTGTGTGTCTTGTGTAAGAATCTACCTAAATGCAGTGGTTGAAGTTGATCATACTGTACTTAATACTTTCATATTACCAATCTGATATGCACATTTTGAGCATTGGGTAGGTGCAGTTTGCTCTGTGCAGTGGAGGGCAGTAAGATGTTTAGCTTTTAGTCCAGTTTCTCTGCCTGGAAGTAAATAAAAAAAAAAAAAAAAACTAATTAAATTTTTCACCAGTAAAATTGAAGCTTTGGCATGATGCAGCTCAAAATATATGTGTGAACCAATATATTAGAGAAAATGAAATCGTTAAATGTTATATGATATAAAGCACGGAAAGCTGAATTTTAATCTTATTTATCAAATGCTTTTACTAATATTAATAACATTTTTCTTCAAATTTAAATATGAGGTCACAGATTGCCGACTAAAAGCCTGACAGACCAGGCTAGACTGTCAGTGTAGGAGCTAAAGCTCTCGAAAGAAGTAACTTTACAGGACAGGAAGAAATATTTTCAATTTTTAATGGAAATGAATGGAGAGATGAGCTTCCCGAAGTCACTCTGGACCACTTCTATTGGCTCCTCTGTTGTGAAACTCCAACACATTATAAAGGGCAGCTGTGATTTTAAATGATATCAGAACATGATAACAAAAATGGAGATACATTGAAGGTTCTGCTGGTTCCGGGTGGTATCCAATAATCAGTAATGGTGTTGTGTTCTCCTGCTGGTTTCACAGTGCAAAGGATTCCAGATGCATCTGATCAGGTTCCTAAAGGGATCTACACTCCTACACTCTTAAAAATGGTTCTTCAAGGGCTCTTTAGAGCCATTTTCTTTACTATGTAGAACCACAAACACATTAAAAAAAAAAACACATTTCCAGCAGCCAGGTGAAATGGTCCTCAGATGAATTGACAGGTTTCCCCATAGAACTAATTAGGGGTCGCCACAGCGGATCATCTGCCTCCATCTTGCCCTATCCATTGCCTCCTCTACTTTCACACCAACCATCTCCGTGTCCACCTTCACTACATCCATAAACCTTCTCTGAGGTCCACCTCTTCTCCTTCTACCCGGCAGCTCCATCTCCAACATTCTTTGACCAATATATCCACTATTCCTCCTCAACACATGTCCAAACCATCTCAACCTGGCCTCTCTGGCTTTATCTCCAAACTGCTCCACCTTCACCGTCCCTCTGATCTGCTCATTTCTAATCTTGTCCAGCCTTGTCACTCCCAATGAAAATCTCAGCATCTTCATCAGCCCCTGCATGATGCAACCACCTATTAATCATGCGACAGCTCTGGTTATATGCAGAGCCGTTTTCTTTACTGAAGAACCCTTGAAGAACCATCCCTGCTGAAAACAGATCATTAGAACCACTTGGACAAAAACCTGATGGTTATGCTTTCTAATGGGAATTGGCTTAATGGTTACCATTAGTTTCCTGTGATTCAGGAGGGTACAACTGTTCGTGCTATTTACGCCAACTGTAATATATTGTGAACACAAGCTAACCCTGTTAGCATGCTGTTGGCTAATGGTCAGTAATCCTGTCCTCGGTTCCTCTCCCCAATCAGTGACCCAAAAAACCCTCAAAGGGCGCTTATCTCCGGTGGGTTTGATCGGATCAGGATAAGCGGCTGATTCAGAATCTTATTAAACTGAGGCTGCGGGTTCATTTTTAGCTTCGCCGTTTCCCTTTTGCTGCTCCGTTAGCTGTGCTGGTGAGGAGGCTATCGCAGGCCTTCTGTGTTTGTTGATTTATTGTCTTGTGATTTTTGAACCCTGACGGACTCGTGTGGTCTGTTCACGTTACCTTTGAGCATTAGCTCAGTCATTTTGACCTGGGGACATTAGCGCTAAGCTAATGCTGAATCCTCTCCTCAGCCGGCACTGGCCGTGTAAAGGGAGGAGGCTCGCTAATTGGTTTAGCTCACTTTGTCTCCGTTTCCTTATTGAGCTCAGTGTGTGTTCATCTTTGATTCTCTCTGAAAAACACCCAGCAGAACCCTAAAGCTCCCAGCAGAACCAGCTCAAACCAGTGCAGCGTTCTGGAGGAGGTGAATCCAGGCTCAGACATGTTTTCTAAATGAGAAAATTAGTTCATTTTGCATGCATTGTAAAGCAGGCAAAGAAGGCAAGCAGTGGTCATTTGGAGAGCAAAAACTACTCTTGAGGCTGCATTAAAGAGCTTTATAAGTCATATTTTAATCATTATCATCAATTTATTTATTACACATATAATACAAAAATAGAAAGTTCCTCAAAGATCATGAAATGACTGTACTTCTTATCCAGGTTCAGCAGTTTGTGGTTGTTTGGTAACAGTAGAATACATTAAACAACCAATGTGTCTCGGTGGAAGAATTGTTTATTTAACTAATTATTATTAGTTATAACAAACATTTTATTCAAAATAATGTGTATTTTATCATGTATTACATTGTTGCCACTTTATAAAAGCAATAATCCACCTATGTTCGTGATTTTATGATGGATAAGGTGGTTTTACTCTGTTTCACTCTTATTTTGGCTTATTGCTTTAAAATATTACATGATTATATTTAATGGCATCACCGAATATAAACAAACACCATTATTATGTAATATTATATGAATTAAATTACAGACAATGTTTTGTTTCAGTCTAATGATTCCCCACCCAGTCCAAATCTTGGATGGATGGATGGATGGATGTTTAGGTGAATTGTAGTTTTTCTGAGCGATAAACTGTAGAACTGTGAGAGAATGGAGATGTTTCACTGGCCTACACTCTTCAAAAAGATGGTTCTTCAAGTGTTCTTTAGTAAAGAACACTTTTTAGGAAAGCACAGAAAAGGTGCTATGTAGAACCATTGTTACAAGCTTGACTTTATCATAACAGCACCAACAGAACCAACACCTTCTCCATGAATCTGAAGGACCATTTCACAAGAGAACCATTTAAGCATGAAATGGCTCTATGAGTGATCATTGTTCTATGCAGAACCCTTGAAGAACCATCTTTTTTGAGAGTGTACCACATGATATTGAAAGGATGTTTGTACGAACCGATAAACACATGGAGAAACTGTTTGAGTCATACGAATCATTCCAGCACGGTGTTAAAGATAATAAAGTCTATTTTCTCCTGTCACTCCTGCAGGTGAGTATTTCCTGACCGTGTCCTCATGATGCCTCAGAAAAGCCGCTTCCAGTAAATCCAGGCTTAGCCAGGCCTCCAGCAGAGCTTTAGAACCAAACTGAAGCACTCCCATTAAGAACAGCAAGAGTTAAAGAAGGAACATCACTCCCCTCTAATGTTTGAGGTCACAAGGCATGTACGATCTGTAAAAGTCCATTCTATAGACTTTCAGACTGAAATTCTGTGATGTTCTCAGGTGCTCATCGCCATCACGTCAAATCTGCAAGCGCATACAAGGTGATGATGATGGCAGATCCATTCACTTCTGATTGTAATTTCCTTTGTTTCTGAACTTTTTTGCCATTACGTCCATTTGGTTGCAGATTTAACCAAAGTCTGCTGACGTTTGCAACTCAAACAGACGGTGTGGAAGATCACAAACAGTCCACATGATCACGCTGAAGTCTGTTGACCTTTTCGGAAGTCAGTTGTTTTAGTCCGTGAGTTCGCAAACATGGGGACGTCTGGAGCCTGTCCTAAAGTCTACACTCGCGGATTTTGGTTTCGCTTATATGCACATGGACAGGGCATTTTGTATCTTTCCGATGTTGTAAGGATGTTACGTTCTTCTGTGTTACTCCTGAAACAACATGTTCAAATGCCACCACTGCATTGAACTGTGGGATATAAACGAACCTAATTCCAAAACAGTTTGGGACAGCAAGCGAACTGCTAATAAAAAAAGGAGTGGTTATTAGTTCATTTGGGTGGACCAAAATGAAAACATATCCTACGTTTCTCCTGATGAGCTTTATTGTATTTTGTAAATATATGTTCGTTCCCAAATTGATACAGCAACATGCTCCAAAGAGGGTGGAACAGGAGCCCTATTGGTTTTCATCCTTCTCCCTTACACACCCAGATTATCCAGATTTCTTGAAGCTTTTTATGATATTATGGTTGCCTGCTCGCTGAGGAATGTTGTTCTTGCATTGTTGGATTTTGTTTTACTGATATGTTTTTGATGTGCCTCATTCATAAAGCACTCTGTCTTTCATGAAGCTTCTTTTATACATGGCTGCGTTACCTATTTAACATGTTTTTGATCATTAAGCGAGACCTAAATTGCTCCTGTACCAACTTTTTTTATGTTTTGCAGGCATCGATTTCAGAATTTTACAAAAAATATATGCAATATATGTGATCTTCTGGTCAAACTGGTGCTGGGTGTTAATCCCCCAACAGCTATAGTCCAGTGGTCCTGCAGGGCTTTAGTCTGGTGGAGTTTGGTGATTCCTGGTCTAACTCATTCACACCCCCGCCCCCCCACCAAAAAAGATTCCTTCCACGTTAGGAGCCTGTGAAAACTCTGCCCACCACGACACACAATTTTCCCTCTGGAAAACTAAACCCATCTCTGAAAGAATTAATGAAATAGATGTATAAAGATCTTTAACTGAAAATTCATGTTTTCTACAGAAATACCTAATAAACTACCAGCTTTCATCATCTGCCTATTGACTTCTATTAGAGTTTAGTGTCAGCAGATTTTCGGGTCTAAGTTCAGTGTTGAAACAGTCATCGGTGGTAACCGACTGTACGCTGCAGATGCAGCAGATGTGGTTGTAAAATGCGAGAATATTCCATTAAAGCTGAAATAAAGCTGCTTCTCCACTACAGGGTACCGGCTCGGCTCGGCTTGGCTTGGCTCACCTGTTTTGGTTCTCAATTAAGCAAACCTGGTAGTTAGTACTGTTGCTGGAACCACCTCTGTCAAGGCTCCAAGTGAGCTGAGCTGATACTAAAAGGTGATGTAAAAACCCTGCAGACGGCTGATTGGTCAGAGAGAATCTAAACACATATGCTTACGTTAGCTACCAGGTTGGCATAGCCTCTTGCGTCACCTTTGAGCACCAGAATCGTCTCGTCTGAACGCTGATGCCTTTTCACACCATCAGCCTCTTCTGAAGCACGTTTGTCTCCGTTGAGGAGGCGCTATATCTGCAGTGTAAAGCAAAGTAGCTGCTACCAAAAGTGAGTCGAGTAGAGTTGGGCTGTACCTTGCAGTGGAAAAAAAGCTTTGTAAATCCATCAACGGTGTTGGAGGTGCTGAGGGTCAGGGGTGGAAATACGAAGAGGTCAGAGGGCACTCCAGGGTGGAGGTGCTCCCTTTGGTCTCAGTTAGGGGGGACCTGCTGGGGCTCCTGCTAGGGCTTCTGCTGGGGCTCCTGTGCTCGAGCTGCAGTGGGGGGGCTGGGCTGGAGGGGGCGCTCTGGATGGTGTGGATGCTATGAGTGCCATGCAAGCCATGCAAGCCATGAGAAGGGAAAAAGTGAGGGATGTAGGGAATGACCGCCATCAGGGGGCTGGCCTGGGGGCTTTCCTCCGGAGAGAGCGGAATCACCACATCATCCTGATCCCACACATGGAATGCATTTGTATGGGACATGGTCAGTGCAGAGGGCACGTGGGTGGGGGTAGACGTGCTCGCCTCAGTGATCTCCTTCAGATCATCTTCATGAGGACCCAGAGTAAAGTCTAGAGAAAGATAGAGAGAGAGAGAGAGAGAGAGAGAGAGAGAGAGAGAGAGAGAGATTGAATTACTCTCACTATAGAACTTGACATTTCCCTGTAACAGGACCTTTTTAATAATAATTCAATCGTATATGATGTTGCTTTTTTCCAATAAAGCTTTTCACTGCTGCTGTTTTATTTTTCGCCCATTTTCACACCAATTTAGTCATTCTAATCATCTTAGTCTCCCTGTCACATGATGTTACCAAGCTGGGAGGGTGAACGCTACCGCAAGCTTCCTCCAAGACATGTGAAGCTCCATCACTTCGTTTTTAAACCACCACTGACGCAACTTCAACACGCTTGGAGGAGAACACTAACTGCTAATTCCTTTACATCAGCTAATAGATGCCTATCTTGGCTAGCACTGCTCTGAAGGGTAGAGACAGGGAGGAGGACACTTACACACAATGTATTTCAGATAAACAAGATATCAAATCCTAACTGCATTTTCACAGAGTACCAACATCTACAACACTAGCTTTTGTCATGTTACAGACTAATTTTGTAATAGTTAAAATTAAGATAATACGTAAGAAATTCATTTCAATTTCAATGGATTTAATAATTTTACATGCATACATTTATTTTCGTCTATGTGCAGTATTTCATGATACATTTTAAAATGAATGTATTTCAAAATGTATTTGGTCAACATGGTAACATATTCTGAAATATGTTTTAATGTTTAAAATGTATTTCAGGACTGCTATGTGTATGAAGTGTGCTACAAATGTATTTCCCATATGGGACATGACCTCCATGACAAACACTAATAAATAAACTTATTACTGGACCTCACATAAGTATATTTAAAGAACTTGTCTGCTCTACACAAGAAAAAACACGTCCTGTGATTTAAGAGCTATAATACAATATCTATGCTCCCACACGTTAGCAGTGCTTTAGCCATACATCTGTGAATGTTAAAGTATTCATCCCGTTTTATCAAAAGACACATCAGTAAGGTCCACTAATCAGTCACTGATCCGCTGAATCATTACCGAGAACATCATGTGCGAGGTCTTTGATCAGATGACCCACGATGGCGTAGGCGACGGCCACCACCACCACGGCGGCCATCAGGAGGTAGAGCAGCGTGCGGGGCAGCTGGAGCAGGTCCCGGGGAGGGGGCCTGTACTGACGGTACACCGAGGGGTCTGCAGGGTCCATCACTAACACACTCCGTCTGAGCTGCTGAGTGTGAACTGACCAGCCTTAGCACTGAGCTCTGTTCCTCCCCACCAGCACCTCAGTCTTTATTGGATTAACACTAAAGCCCCTCTGACTATTAGCAGGTTAGCTCTAGCAAAGGCTGTGTGGTAAAGGACCTCACAGGACGCGCGCTAATCTCCCCAATTACCGTGATTCACACGTGTTGGCCACTTTATTAGAAACACCCTCTTGTGCTTCCACTCTGGCCACTTTATTAGAAACACCCCCTTGAGCTTCCAGTCACTGGCCACTTCATTAAAAATATCCCCTTGTACTTCCTCTCACTGTAACGCCATTGTTAAAAAAAGCCCTTTATAAAAAAAATATTCTTACATTTACACAACTTTACTCATATTTATATTTATAGCCCTGCGATGGACGGGCGACCTGTCCAGGGTGGATCCTGCCTTCCGCCCAGTGACCACTGGGATAGGCTCCAGCACCCCCTCTGCAACCCTGAGGGAGAAGCGGCTTAGAAAATGTGTGTGTGTGTGTGTGTGTGTGTGTGTGTATAGTCATATTTAGTCATAGATGACTTTCCACGCATCAGTTGCGGATGATTAAGGTCAGTGTCTGTTAGTCTGTCACTCCACTCATTAAAACCCATTTAAAGATGTTATTGAGATTTTAAGAGCATCTGTCAACAATTCATATTTTAAATTTAGTCGTACAAAAGATGTTGGTGCGTGTGTGTGTGTGTGTGTGTGGAGTACAGCAGTGTAGATGGTTTTGTGTGTGTGTGGAGTACAGCAGTGGAGTTGGTGTGTGTGGAGTATAGCAATGTAGTGTGTGTGTGTGTGTGTGTATGTGTGGTTAACTATAGTGTGTGTTTTCATCGTGAGGCTCTTTCTCTCCCAGAATAAACTCCAGGCTGCTCTCTTACCATCCAGCTGCAGAACTCAAACCACGTCTAACCAGTACAGCTGACCCCGCCACCCTCCCCGCCCGCCCACACACACACACACACACACACACACACACACACACATCCACTCCACTCTGCACTTACCACTCCTCTTTCTTCCTCTTAGTTTATTGTCACAAAATCCATATTGATTGAACTATCAGTCTGATTATGAACGGATTATCAGGGTGGATGTAAACACTGTAAACAAATCCATGTTTTCACTTTAAAAAGGAACTAAAAGGGAAGGTTCATATACAAACAAAGTTGGCTTGACAAAACCAGTGCTTTTGAATCCCACATGGCTGTTAGGCTGTTGCTATGATATCCCAGAGGTTGCTAAGCTACGGCTAGGCCATTGCTGTAATATCACAGGTGGTTGCTAAGGGCTTATGAGGCTGTTGCTACGGTATCCCGGGTGGTTGTTAAGGCGCAGCTAGGCCGTTGCTGCAGTATCCCAGGTGGTTGCTAAAGTGTTGCTGCTATGGTTTCAGCCAGAGAAAAGGAAAACTATGGGAAAATACAGATAGCCAGGCTAACTTGCTAACTTTAGCTGTCCTCCACATCTGCAACTTCTGTGCTTGAGTAAAGCCAGGGTTGGGATAACTACTGAAAAATTAGTAGTTAGCTACTTTGTAGCTACTTTCCCAAAATATATATCTAGCTACAATTGAGCTAACAATCAAACTTACACACCCAAAGGCGTGATATCCAACAAATCTTAGACTAAGTGAAGGCAAATCGGTCATTCTAGGTTTTTCCTAACAAAACACAACAAAAATAGCTGAATACAAACCAGAGAATTTTGTGTCAAACACTGTCAACTGTTGAAATAAAACTGCTCCAATAGATCAGCTAGATATACAGACAGACATGACATTCAGAGTCCTTTAAACTTCAGTAACACTTTAGCCTCGAAGTCCTAATCATTGACTCTGACTCTGTTTGGGGTGAGAATCGGGCCTGAAGAGTCTCTCCCCTGCTGCAGAGCTGCTGCGGCTCCACAGCAGAGCTAGATTTCCAGGTAAAATAACATAATAATACTATATACTTTGCAGTAAAATTGTTATAACTCACCGTTCTAACAGTTTTCACAATAAATGGTCTTAAACGCTGGAGTTAACGTAGAACTGCTAAGTCACAAACCTTCTATGCTGGACACTGACCCGCAGACTGCTGGACACGGCAACGTCAGCATGCGAACGTTTCATCAGAAAAAGAAGAGAGACACTGAACGGAGGACGCAGTAGTCTCTATTCCATTTCATCTGTCTTTTTCCTCCGATTTTGTTGCATGGTATATAGCGATTAAACTAGAACGAGTGGAGATCGTATTTCTTAACCACTCTAAGTGAAAAAAGTCAGACAGTCTGAAATGGCAAAGAGAAAGATTTAAGTTGAACATCGATCATTTGGAGACGAACGGCCTTATTTGCAGTTATAATCACGGTTTCCTTATAAGCTCAATCAGGATTTTGAATCTGAAGCTTGTAGTGAAATTGTAGTGAATATTATCGCTACAGCCACACCAAAAAATGGGTCCGCGCTACAGCTGTTAGCTACATTTCATAAAACTGTAGCAGCTATTAGCTACAAAAAGTAGCACGCTACTTAGCTGCTCCCCCATCCCTGAGTAATATCACCCTCTCCACTGTGATCTGCACAGACACTGCAGTGCAATATCTTCCTCTTCCAACCAGAAACGTCATTATTATTCCTGTTTATAATATTATTATTATTATTATTAATAATAATAAAGAAGAAGAAAAGCTCCCTCTGGAGACTCTACTGAGCCGATTCAAGTTAGTGTGTTTTATAAATGAGCTTTTTTTTTTTTACCAGTAATCATTACATCACAGAGAAGGGCGCTCATTCTTTGAAGGCAAAACAACAGTGACGTCACTGCTCTTTTGTTTCTCACAGCTAAAGTGTGTGTGTGTGTGTGTGTGTGTGTGGGTGTGAAATGTGATGCTGTGTGTTTTTTTAATGTGAACACGCCTCGCTTCACGCGCCTCGTTTCTCAGAAGCCCCACCCTGATGCTCCTCATCTTCATCCTCACCCTCCTCCTCCTCCTAATGCTGCTCAGTCTCTGCAGCGCTCTTTGTCGCTCTTGTCGTACTTCTTCTTGTTTCTGTGGTTGTTTTTTAAAGTCTTCTGCCGTTTTACTGTAATCCTTAGGTTAATGTGTTAATGTATGTGTTATGTTCTGCTGAAAAAGCCACGCTGCGTGTGACTCGGACGCGGCGACGCGGTGCTGAGCTCCTATTGGATGAAAGATCTGTCCGTCTGGTCTTCTGCGCTCTGATTGGAGTATTCGGCCGCCGCGCTCTCTCAGCCACAAAGCGATCTGGGTTGCCAGATTGCTTTTAATCACACCGAGATGAGGGGCGAAATTTGAGGTTGTTTTGCGAGTTCTTCGTCTGGTTTTGTATAAAATGTTATCAATATCATTTTGTGTGTAGTTTAGTACTAATAATTGAGCTGTGTGCTCTATAAAAAATATTATTAATAATATTCATATTACATTTGAATCTACTTTAGTCATATTTAGTCATAGATGAGTTTCCACGTGTTTTGGGTGATTAAGGTCAGCGTTTATAAGTGATCACTCATTTAATACCATTAAAATGTTATCGATTTTTTGAGAGTGTGAACAACAAACATTCAATATTGCTGATTATTTAATATGCTTTTTGGAACATGTACACTGTTGTTTTCGACTGAAAACAAAACATTTATCAACCAAAACAAATCAAAATCAGCGAGACTTACAAAGCAAGATTGAGAAAGAAATAAAAATAACAGCTCATATAAAATACAAACATTCAACAGCAGTAAAAATATAGGATGAAAACTAAGTTAAAGTAAATACTTATCACAACATTATTCTGTTGGTTTTATTATTTCTATTTTTTATTTTTATTTTTTTGAATGTGCTTGATAGGAGGGGGTTGGGTTAGATTGTTTGATATGTACATTTTTTTGTTTGTTTGAACTGATTATACAACCAAAATAAGCTAAAATAAAGTATTCAAAAAATAAGTAAATACAAATGAGATCATGGTAAAAAAGAAAAACTAGAAAAATAGAAATAAACATATAAATAAAGCAGTGAAATAAAACAGAACAGTAAAAATGGTTCTGCTGTTGTTACAAGCTGAAAATCGTCACTATACAACACCAGCAGAACTGGTTTTGGATAGGACAATTTTTAAGAAGGTTCTATATAGAACCATATAAACGCCCTGTCTGTCGCTCTGAAGAACTATTTTGTCGTGCAGGGAACCCTCCAAGTGTGCTCAAGGTTCTATATAGAACCATCGTCTTCACCATAGAACCGTTGAAGAACCAGCTTGTTTGAATGTGCTGTATAACTGGAGTACTTATTCATATTTATGCTTCGATTGTTAATTGTTTCTGTTGTATTGTCTTATGTTAATAGAGCACAGTGTGAGTGAGTGTGTGTGTGGGAAGGGGGGGGTGGGGGGTGTAAATGTGTGGAAGGGGGAACTGGGAGGGGCTTTGAACTGGGTTTGGGGTGGCAATGACAAATCTGGCAACCCTGAGGGGTGCGTTTGTTTCCAGCAGACAGAGAGACTGAGACGCAAAGAGAGAGAGAGAGAGAGAGAGAGACAGACAGAGAGAGAGAGAGAGAGAGAGAGACAGAGAGAGGGAGAGAGAGAGAGAGAGAGAGAGAGAGCTTTAACACATTCCTACAGGACTAACACAAAGCAGCAGCAGCAGCAAAGCAGAATGGAGCCAGAGGAGAAAAAACCCAAATACGGTGAGTAAACAGCTTTATTACACACACACACACACACACACACACACACACACACACACACACACACACACACACACAGAAGCAGAGAAAAAGGGAGAGAGAAGCAGAGAAACAGGGGGAGAAGGAGCGATGGTGATGGGTGTGGATCTGAACCCAAACACGGAGACGAGCTCTGCTGCTAAATCTGTCTGTTCAGTCCAGCGGAGCCGTTTACAGACAGACACACAGAATAAATGATAAAGAAAAGAGAAAATCCAGCAGATTCTTCTCAGTTTCTCCTGCTTTTTCTGCACAGAGGCTTCAGCTGCACCCCCTCACTGAGCGCACACAGGCCTCACTGCACACTCAGTCATGATGCTGCTGCTGAAATAATAATAATTATAGTAATATAATCACAGCAGCTTCCCATACGGCTGTAACAACCTCTGTATGTAAGAATAATGTACAGCTCTAATCTACACTCTTAAAAATGCTTCTTTAGTAAAGACAGAGCTTCCATATAGAACCGTTCTATGCTTAACTGGTTCCCTGCGTGGTGAAATCATCCATTAGATTGATGCTTTTGAATTTTTTTCTGAATAGCACTAAAAGGGTTCTGCTAATGTTACGATGTCGATCAAAAGCAGAACCTTTCTGGTGCTAAATAGGACCATTTTCAAAAAGGTTCTATATTGAACACCTTCTCCATCAATCTGAAGAGCCATTTCACCATATGAAGAACTAAGCATGCAAATGGTTCTGTGCAGAAATCATGGACCTGTAGAGAACCGTTGCCTGTGTAGGAGAACTGTGTAGGATCATCACAAGGGGAACAGCAACAACAACAGTCCAAAACAGAACCGTGTAATTGAGCAGAGTCAGATCAAAGATCAGGATAATCTGATTAAGGAGCCGAGTCTGAGTGAGGGGAGATTTGGTAAATAAAGACTTAGACGGGTTTAAATGTAATCCTACACTGTCTGTGTGTGTTTATACTGTTCGCCACATTAACCATATTAGAGAACCAGAGACATGCGGCTGAGCCGGCAGAGTAAATGCATCTTGAGTTAAATCTGTTCTTTTAGTTAAAACTCTGCCTCATTTTCAAGCTGGATTAGTTTCAGCGGAAGAGGACAGTAACGTGATCGGTGTATAATTTAACTGGCCGATTCATACAGAATAAAGGATCTGTAATTTCCCCAAATTACCGCATAAAGCCCAGATCCAAACATCATCGCACAGATGTTCACATCAGCAGCATGCAACAGGACCCACACTTCTATGAGATAACAACACGCTGTGTGGTTAAATGATGTGTAGACTGGCATTAGGCTAGTAAACTGGGCTCATTCGGCGCCCCAAACGCAGCCCAGCAAGACAGAGAACATTCAACTAAGATGTACATTTTCAAGGTATTTCATTTTCCTTCTTTTTTTAATTTGGCCATCATCAAAACGTCTGGGGATCAGTAGCTGCGTCATGAACTTGAGGATATTTATTTATATATAAATAAAGGGAGGCACTGTTTTCTACGAGGCCTACATGGCTTCTCTTTCGCCAACGTCTTGTTCACATTTTCCTGTTCCGCCTTAAACGGTGCAGCATTTTCTTATTCATAACCAATTTTTTCTTTGCCAGCTTCTTGTCCAAATGGTCTCTTTAAATGGTGCAGCTCAAACAAGAAGCTGGCAAATAAGACATCGGTATGAATAAGAAAGTGCTGCACCATTTAAGGTGGAACGAGAACGCTGCTTGCTGGTTCCGGGACCGCGCTCTGTTTTCACGCATGCGCAGACTGAGAGAAACGGAAGAAATCCGAGTGAGAGCACTGAATGCACTGAAGAACCCCATTACTGACTGAAATCTACCCGTTTTATTAGATTTCTTAATCAGATTTATAGGCCTTAGTTTATAGATTATAGACCTTAATCTAACCTGAGAAATTAGAGTGAGCTGTTTACACAACCACTTAATAATCAGTGTAGAAATCTGATAATGATCAGATTATTAAGTGCATGTAAACACACTCAGTAACAGTGTTTACATGCGCCCTGATAATCCGTTCTTAATCCGACTGAGAGTTCAATCGGAATAGAAGACTTCTATGTAAACGCCTCATTTGGAATAGACTAGTCCGATTTGGGAACACTGAGGTGTTTACGGTCCAGTTTCTGTCTGTTTGAACGATGTAGGTAATGCTGTAAATAATCGTTAAATAGAAGAATATTATCTGTAAACTGAGATTTTCATCAGATTGATATAAACCCCTGGGTCTGAAACTATAATCGGATTGAATTGACTCGAATTGGCAAAAATCTTTGCATGAACACACATTCAGTGTCTGATGGTTTGACTTCTGTTTTGTCGGTTTTGACTCATTCGGGAGCTAAATTAAGCCCTCCGTGCTGCCAGCATGTGAATGTTTCGTCAGAGAAAGAAGAGACAGGCGCTGAATGGAGGATGCAGTAGTCTCTATTTCATTTTATCCGTCTTTTCCCTGTGATGCTGATACATGGTGTATGCTGTTAGCGGTTAGGGAATAAAGTATAATGAGTGATACACTCCTTCTTTAATTAAGTGAAAAAAGTCAAACAGACTGTCTGAAACCACAGATTTGTGCTACTGTCAAGATTAAATCAGTGATCAGGTCAGTGAAGCCGATTGCGCCTCGCAGACCTTGAACTGGTGGATCTCGTCGCTGTGGTTACTGTTTGTTAGCTTAGCCCAAAACATTCGAAACATGATAGAGTTAAAGAGCACCTTCTGAAAACTCACCACTTAGATACACCGATCAGGCATAACATTGTGACCACCTCCTTGTTTCTACACTCACTGTCCACTTGATCAGCTCCACTTACTGTATAGCTGGACTTTGTAGTTCTACAGTTACAGACTGTAGTCCATCTGTTTCTCTGATACTCTGTTACCCTGTTCTTCAGTGGTCAGGACCCCCATGGACCCTCACAGAACAAGTACTATTTGGGTGGTGGGTCATTCTCAGCACTGCAGTAACTCTGACTGTGGTGGTGTGTTAGTGTGTGTTGTGCTGGTATGAGAGGATCAGACACAGCAGTGCTGCTGGAGTGTTTAAACACCTCAGTGTCAGTACAGTCCACCAGCCAAAATGATCTAACCGACAGCGTCCTGTGGGCAAACAAAACTGAACTGTACTGTAGGGAGTGTGTCGTATCGCAGTGTGAGGGAGTGTGTCGTCTGGCAGTTTGAGGGAGCGTGTTGTCTTACAGTGTAAGGGAGTGTGTCATCTCGCAGTGTGAGGCAGTGTGTCATCTCACAGTGCGAGGGATTGTGTTGTCTCGCAGTGTGAGAGAGTGTGTCGTCTTGCAGTGTGAAGGAATGTCGTCTCACAGTTTGAGGGAATGTGTCAACTCGCCAGAGGTGTAAAATTCAGGTCCAGAAAGTAAAAATTCTTCCCAGGATTTTGTTCCAACGTCCTGGCTTCTCTTGTTAGATCATACCACCAGCAGAGCTGTCCAGGCAGATGGAACAAAATTCTGGGAAGGATTTTTACTTTCTAGACCTGAATTTTACACCTCTGCAACTCGCAGTGCGAGGGAATGTGTCATCTTGTGGTGTGAGAGATGTGTCGTCTTGTGGTGTGAGGGAGTGTGTCGTCTTGTGGTGTGAGGGAGTGTGTCGTCTTGTGGTGTGAGGGAGTGTGTCGTCTTGTGGTGTGAGGGAGTGTGTCGTCTTGTGGTGTGAGGGAGTGTGTCGTCTCGCAGTGTGAGGGAGTGTGTCGTCTCGCAGTGTGAGGGAGTGTGTTGTCTCGCAGTGTGAGGGAGAGTGTCGTTTCGCAGTGTGAGGGAGTGTGTCGTCTTGCAGTGTGAGGGAGTGTGTCATCTTGCAGTGTGAGGGAGTGTGTCAGTTAGCAGTGTGAGGGAGAGTGTCGTCTCGCAGTGTGAGGGAGAGTGTCGTCTCGCAGTGTGAGGGACTGAGTTGTCTTGCAGTGTAAGGGGGAGTGTGTCGTCTCGCAGTGTGAGGGACTGAGTTGTCTTGCAGTGTAAGGGGGAGAGTGTCGTCTCGCAGTGTGAGGGACTGAGTTGTCTTGCAGTGTAAGGGGGAGAGTGTCGTCTCGCAGTGTGAGGGACTGAGTTGTCTCGCAGTGTGAGGGACTGAGTTGTCTTGCAGTGTAAGGGGGAGAGTGTCGTCTCGCAGTGTGAGGGACTGAGTTCTCTTGCAGTGTAAGGGGGAGTGTGTCGTCTCGCAGTGTGAGGGACTGAGTTCTCTTGCAGTGTAAGGGGGAGAGTGTCGTCTCGCAGTGTGAGGGACTGAGTTGTCTTGCAGTGTAAGGGGGAGTGTGTCGTCTCGCAGTGTGAGGGAGTGTGTCGTCTCGCAGTGTGAGGGACTGAGTTGTCTTGCAGTGTAAGGGGGAGTGTGTCGTCTCGCAGTGTGAGGGAGTGTGTCGTCTCGCAGTGTGAGGGACTGAGTTCTCTTGCAGTGTAAGGGGGAGAGTGTCGTCTCGCAGTGTGAGGGACTGAGTTCTCTTGCAGTGTAAGGGGGAGTGTGTCGTCTCGCAGTGTGAGGGACTGAGTTCTCTTGCAGTGTAAGGGGGAGTGTGTCGTCTCGCAGTGTGAGGGACTGAGTTCTCTTGCAGTGTAAGGGGGAGTGTGTCGTCTCGCAGTGTGAGGGACTGAGTTCTCTTGCAGTGTAAGGGGGAGAGTGTCGTCTCGCAGTGTGAGGGACTGAGTTGTCTTGCAGTGTAAGGGGGAGTGTGTCATCTCGCAGTGTGAGGGAGTGTGTCGTCTCGCAGTGTGAGGGACTGAGTTGTCTTGCAGTGTAAGGGGGAGTGTGTCGTCTCGCAGTGTGAGGGAGTGTGTCGTCTCGCAGTGTGAGGGACTGAGTTCTCTTGCAGTGTAAGGGGGAGAGTGTCGTCTCGCAGTGTGAGGGACTGAGTTCTCTTGCAGTGTAAGGGGGAGTGTGTCGTCTCGCAGTGTGAGGGACTGAGTTCTCTTGCAGTGTAAGGGGGAGTGTATAATCTCGTTTGTCGTCTGTACTTCCTCATTGAGGCTAAATGAATCGGTCAGCAGTCCTTCCAGTTTCACACAGGTGGAGCAAAGGGCAGACTGTTTATGTAATCCTTAAAACTCTAACTTTAACCCCTTAACCTCAAACGTTAACCATAAACTCCAACTACTTCTACCGTAAAATTAACCCCTGAAACTCTAATGTAATTCTTTAAACTCGTACGTAGAGCTGGGTGATATGGCCAAAAATCTTATCACGATTTCTGTTGAGTTTGAAGGCTGATTTTTGGTCCTGGATGGTTAATTGCTGTTTTAAACTTTATGGTCAAACATGACAAGCACTCACCAAACAGTGGAGAATCGGACAAATCTGTCATGGGACAGTGGAGTACCAGCTGGAAAAGCACGGCCGCAGTTTTTGTTGTAGTCATAATTTAAGAAAGAAAACGGACGTTTTTAGCTGGTGGCGAGTGCTCGGCTGTCCTGTTACAAATGCTGAACAAGTGGCTAAACGAGCCTGAAATGTTTTGTTTCTCAACAATGTCAACAGAACCAACAGTGAACATTTACTAACTCGGAGCACACAGGCACCTAGCCAGCCTCACTCCTACCGCATCTGTGTCAGAGCATATCACAGTATTCAAACACCAGCTAGCGACGTCTGAAGCCCAGCCCTACTCATACTCAAACTCAGGCTCTGTATGTTCCTCCTTCCTTCAGTTCCTCACTCTCAAAAATATCAGTTTCATATCAGATACTGACTAATTCACAGTAGAGACTGAACAACTCATAGTAGATGTTTAACCGTTCATAGTGGATACTGGCTAATTCATAGTAGATCCTGAATACTTTATAGTAGATTCTAAATAATTCATAATATATACTAAATAATTCACTGTAGACCCTGAATAAGTCATAGTAGACCCTGCCCCGTTTATTTAAATTGTCTGAGGGAGCGATAAAGGAGAACGAGCATTTCTGTTTCTTATCAGCTCATACCATCAGGAATCTAGCAGACGTTCAGAACCTTCTGGAACATCAGTGGGCACTATTGTGTGAGGGAGATGGAGTTGGTGGTAAAGGTCAGTCTGAGTGCAGCGTCTGTTTCTGCTCTGATTCTCACTGTAATGAGGAGGCTGAGGCTGACAGAACTGACACACTGCACAACTTTCACTATTAAATCCAGAAATCATCAAGTTTAGAGAACAATTGAACTTATTCATAGTTTCTGTTAGTATTTGTAAAATGTGGCACTACTTTTTTGTTCTAACTTTGTGTCAGAAAAATGTAATATTGTAACATCATGTTTCGTATCCTGCAGTATTGTGATATTGCATTATTGGCATATTGCCCACCTCTAGTTTTAACCCATAAATGTCCATCTCTGCGCTCTCACATTTGTCCCAAATTGTCCCAACTTTTATTGGTTTCTGTGATTTTTTTTTTTTTCTGCAGTGCTGTATTGAAAATTGAGAAAATTTCTTCTTAAAGGGGAGAAAATCAGAAAAAAAAAGAAAAACGAAACTTTAGCGGTTCAGAACACACTCAGCTTTCATTCCAAGACCTGCTGCTCCACTCTGAGTTCTCAGATGTCCTCTGAACAGGTGATTTTAGCTTCAGTGGCACAGTTGGTTTGCTAACAAAGCTATCATTATATATAGCCAGCAATTAGTTGAAATCAAACCTGTACTGTGGTGTACAGCTCTGTTTGGGTTTGGTTCTTAGCCTGCTTGCTAAGCTAATGTTAACTTAGCCAGGGCCCAGCGGTCACTTTGTTCTGAGCTGGTTTTGACCTGTTGGTCATACCGACCCAGTGCAGCACGCGGTTCAACGTCAGCGCAGCAGCGTAAAACTTTGGGAGAGTCTGTTCAACATAAATGATGAACTAACCTAACTTTGTGTAAATAGAGCTCAATATAGAAATATGTCCACATATGCAGTCGAGACTGACGCGGCTTTTTTCTGAATTTCTACAAACACCATTTCATTTTATAGTAAATGAGTTTGGGCTGGTTTATGTTTATGAACAGACGCCTACAGATCAACATAGTAAAGGAGCTCATCTGTGATCCTGAGTTTAAAGCCAGTTTTTATTCAACTTAAACTTGGAACTAAGTTGTAAATAAATCTGAAACTGAAACTTTGCTTGTGTGTAAAAAGTGATTTCAGAGCCACTCGGTTCTCCCTGATGGAAACTGTTCACCTTCAGTGTTTTGTGCTTCTGATCATTTTAATAGACGTCAGCGTCACTAATTAATGACGTTCTATTAAAAGACTGGTTTACCAAGAGAGACGCTGGAGGACTTTCACCTGAAATGAGTTCATGAAGCCAGTCTGGTTATAAAAATGATAACAGGACATCAGAGCCAGAATTACTCTTTTAGTACTTTTACTTTATACTTAAGTACATTTGAAGGGAAATACTTTAGTACTTTTACTCAAGTGGAGGTCTAAAGGGAGGAACTTCTACTTTTACTGGAGGAATATTTTACCTTGGGGGTCTCTACTTTAACTCAAGTACATGATTTGTGTACTTCGTCCACCTCAGCAAACACCACACGACAGGTTTAATTACAACTTTACGTCAATCACATGGACGTTAGTTTGTATAATCTGCACATGTATCAGCGGAGCAGCAGTTAGTCAGAATCAAACCTGTACTGTGGTTTGCAGCTCTGTCTGTAGCTCACTGGCTAACTTAATTTTAGCTTAACCAGCAGCTACAGAGACAGACACCACAGAACAGGCTTCATTTCAGCTTTCTGGACCCTCAGCGCCAACTGTTCCACTTCACTCCCTCAGATTTAAATGTTTATCATCTAAACTTGTGTCCATGCTTTGCTTATAATAGGGCATGTTCTGTGTTGCACAGAGCTCTTGTCACGCTAGCTAAGCTTACGATAACTAACAGCACTGTTTATTATTTAGAGATTAATAAATAAATGTTTATTTGATGACTGTGTAGAAAAAAAAATGAACCTCTTGTTTATTATTGATTTTGAAAAAACACAGGACAACATGGCACAACAGCGACATAAATGCTACGTAGGCTCTGAGCACAAATCTGAAGAAGGTCTTCTAAACTTAAGGGTTAAATTGATTTATTTATGTTTTTATCAGTCTTTAAGCTCAGGCTTTTGATCACGTGGGATTTTAATGTGGGATTTTCCACAAAATAATGTAAAATACAAATTTGACTGTAAATGAAACTGTCAGTCATAGCTGCTAAATGTTTAGAAGAGCTGTCGGATGGGAAATTTGTTCATATCGACTGATTTTATCGGGTAAACGGTGTATCGGTGAGCACCTGTAGCAGCTGCTTCAAAAAAACGTTTCCTGTCAGACAGGAAGTGCTGAGAAGGCAGCAGCGCTGGTTGTCATACAGAGAGAGGAAATCAGTCATGGAAAGCAAAAAACACGGTAAACAAGCTGTAATTTTAATTTTAACTTACTTTCCAAAACAATAATAAAAACACGCTATTGATAAATTACTGATCTGCTCACAGCTGCTGAACAAGAACGTTGTCATAGTAACTGAAACAGCCCATAATCCTAAAACTAAAAGTAGTGGAGATAACATGGCAGCTATACTGATAATGGAAGATGAATGTGGTGTTTATATCAGACATACAGGTCTGGGTTGGGCGTCTTATTGTTTATATTGTTTCTGTTGTAGTGAGTTTGGTTCTGTGTATCTAGAACTGTTCACTCAGAGGGGTTCTACTTAATGATTTAGCAATCACTCAATATCACTCACACAGACTGGCTATCAGGCTGCATTAGAGCTCCCACTGCCGGGTTTATACTGTATTGATCACTGTATTGATCAGATACTGACACATTAAGATGAATTCATTAAAGTTTGTTGTTTTTCTCTGCAGGCGACTCCCGGACGTTTGACCCTAATTTTAAAGGGCCCATTCACAACAGGTGAGAGATGTAACAGTTGCAGCTACTGTAAGAGGTCTTTCCCTGTTTCATTTCCCATTTGTGTAAAATATTCCTGTCTCATTGCCGGCCACACCGCTGACCACATGGTGAGTCAACAAAACAGCAAGTGATGTAGTGTCGCACTGGAAAGAGCTGGAAGTTTCGTCTGTTCTACTTCGTTCTATTTCAGTTCTACACTGTTTTAAAATCAGTTTTTTTTTCATTCTAATTTGGTTATAATTCAGTTCTAAACCATTTCTAATGCAATTCTTAGTCAAGTGTAATCCTGTTCTAATTCAGTCCTAAATAAATTCTAAATCAGTTCTAATTCTTTCTTATACTTTATAAGAAAATGAACTTGCATCTAGAAACTTCCCAAATTCATAAGCTTTAATATCAGCCCAAGAGGATCTTTCTGTCTTCGGAATGACGCTCACTGTGGCAGACACTCACTGTCCACTTTAGCAGTTCCACTGACCGTATAGTTTCACTTTGTGGTTCTGCAGTTACAGTCCATCTGTTTCTATGCATACTTTGTTACCCTGTTCTTCAATGATCAGGACGCCCACAGAGCAGGTATTGTTTGGCTGGTGGGTCATTCTCATCACTGCAGTGACACTGACGTGGTCGTGGCATGTTTTTAAACTCTGTGTCCGCTCACTGTCCGCACTGTTAACCCTAACCCTAACCCTACCTTGTTAGTTCACCTTGTAGATGTAAAGTCTGAGACCACAGCTCATCTGCTGCTGCACAGTTTGCGTTGGTCAACCTCTAGTCCTTCATCGGTGGTCACAGGACTCTGCCCACAGGGCCCTGTTGCCTGGATATTTTTGGTTCTTAGTAAAGCAGTGACACTGAGGTCTTTAAAACTCCAGCAGTACTGCTCTGTCTGATCTGCTTGCACCAGCACAACACACACTAACACGCCACTACGTCAATTTCACTGCAGTGCACTTTCACTGACTATTGAAGAACAGAGTAACAAAGTATGCAGAGAAAAACACACACACCCACACACACACACACACACACACATATATATATATATATATATATATGTATATATATATATATATATATATATATATATATATATATATATATATATATATATATATATATATATATATATATATATAGACTCTGTCTCTCACAGCTGAGGGTCAGTTCCTCTTTTAGAGTTAAACTCAGAACATCAGAGGCCACACAGACATGCCAGCACCTTCACACCCTGTCCACAACCTGCACACTGTACAGTTCAGCAGTCTGATTGTGTAATTGTGTGTGTGTGTGTGTTTATTTAGGAGCTGTACTGATGTTCTCTGCTGTCTGCTCTTCATTCTGGCCCTACTGGCTTATTTTGCAGTGGGACTTCTGGGTAAGTTTTTGCATCTGAAATAAGAAAATAAGAAATAAGAAAACCTCATCTGTGTGTCTGTCTGTCTCTATCTATCTATCTATCTATCTATCTATCTATCTATCTATCTATCTATCTATCTATAACTTGGCACATTTCAGTCGTCCATTGTTATGCACAGCAGTCTTTTCATTGACTTTTTAAATTTCTCTCATAAATTCATCCTAATATCACAATACAGAGCGCTCCCTGTGCTACCCCTGAATCAGGAAGGATGCTGGAGGCAGGACGGTGGTAGCAAGCATTCTCCCTATATGCTCACTCACAAAACACAAACAGAATCACATAGAACCCAAAGTTGGCCACACTATCATGGCTTCTGTCCTCTTCTCACAAGTGAGCTTTTCAGCTTGTCAGTCTCTTTGTGCTGCTCTGCTGCTGCCTGTCCCTCTCCTCCCTCTCTGTTCCCTCTCTGCTCCTTTTTAAAGGTGCCCACACTGCTGTAACCAGGATCAGCTGGCTCTTGTTAAGGCAGCGCAGCTCCTGAGCCTAGAGGAAAAGAGCTCATTGCTCTGCCTCCCTGGCACTGCCCAGGAGGTGGGGTTCGGGACTTGTGTGCCATCTTCATGCCTCTCATGGCTCCCGTCCTCTCTCTTGGCCATCGTCAGTGCCCATCGGTCAGGCAGCTGGCACAGTATAGCAGTGTTTATCCTTCACTTTATAAGCAGCTGATTTCTCTAGGGTTTGGAGCGTTTTGCTGGTTACCTCTATCAGTGTTATGCTTGGTGCTGCGTGAGAGCAGCGTAACAGTCAATGATTATTCCAGGAACAGGTCAATGTTTTTAATAATACACTCATATGTATATCTGTTTTACCCCTCAGCCTGGTCTCAGGGTGACCCGCGCAAGGTGATTTACCCCACAGACAGTAGGGGGCAGTTCTGTGGTCAGATCGGGACCCCACTGGAGTGAGTGCACTAAAACACACTTGCGCACACACACACACACACACACACACAAACAGTTTAATTCAGTGCAAACATGAGAACTCATATTAGATGATCAGTCAATCCTCACTGTATGTGTGTGTGTGTGTGTGTGTGTGTGTGTGTAGGAAGAAGCCTCTGCTGTTTTATTTTAACATTATGAAGTGTGCCAGTCCACTAGTGTTGCTGGAATTCCAGTGCCCCACCACACAGGTACTACCTCCCCTCTCCCACAAAACCTCTAATATCCTACATCAGAGGTAATACACCATTTATGCCAATGTGATATCCTTCTTATCTCATCCTAAATCCCTCTTACCCACACTAAAACCCTCTTACTCCACCCTAACTTAGCCTTAAACTCCTTTACCCCACCCTTTTACCATATTACATTTCTGTTCTAGCCTCAAACTCTTTTACTCCTGCCTAAAATTCTTCTTAACCCCCCTTAAACGTTTTACCCCACCCTACGTGCTCTGTGATTACACTGTGTTGTGGTCAGCCTAACTACCATATGCAGTAACATAATTACACACTGTTACTGATGTTGGATGGTGTGTGTGTCTGTGTGTAGATCTGTGTGGAGAAATGTCCAGAGCGGTTCCTGACTCTGAAGAAGGCTATACTGAACAAAGAACACATGCAGTACTTCTCACAGTTCTGTAAGGAGGGAGTGGACACCACAATGGTGAGTTAAACAGCAGCAGCGTCTAGCCTTTAGGAAAAAAAAAGAAGAGTTTGACCAATCATGGCACTGAGTTCATTCCCCGGGGATGACAAATATGTAACGTCAGTCATTTCAAGAGACTGCAAATCGACGGCACCATGGAATGTTGTTTTATCTCTTGTTCCCGCCTCCCTCAATTTGAGCATTAATAATGTTAGCCTAACGTTATGTAATTTGAAGGCTAGCTTACTCTTTCGCAATTCATAGTTTGTAATGAGCAGATCACAGCAGGATGAAAAAAAGCGAGTGCACATGCCACAGAAATAACGCTACAAAGTTACCAGGATGTGTAGGTGTGTGTGTGTGTGTGTGTGTGTGAGTGCACCTTACAGTTAACATAAACATTATTAGGAGAATGAGGAGGACGTGGATAGGACACTGAGAGCAGCTGACCCTGTTGGATAATAATCAAATTTGATATGGCAGCAAGAGGGGAAATGACTTTGTGCTACGCAAAGCGGTGTGAATGTGCATGTGAACTAAGTGTTACGTTTTTTCCCCCCAAGGTTGGCAGGTCTGCACATACACACTCATACAAACACACACATCGTTACTGAGAGAAGTAGTAGCAGCATCATAGTATAGTACCACAGAACACACAGCGAACAGAGAGAAGATGAGGGCAGTTGTGTTGACTGAGTTGTGATGAGTTTTGTTGTGTGATATTGACGTTGTTGTATTTTGCTGTTTTTATTTACAGATGGCTACTGAACTCCTGAGAGATGGAATGTGTCCGTCTGTGATCATTCCCAGCCGGCCTTGTGAGTTATTCAGTTCTACATTAATATTTGGGAAGAGCAGTGACTATAGAAAGCAGGGATGACATGGATCCTTCTGTTCTATTGAAATGAAGCCAAAATTCCTCCACCATGTTGTCAATTTTGGAACCAGAAATTGAGCAGTAGAGTGTCGAAGTCAGGCACTCCTACTCATTTGGTGCCCCACCAACCCACTTCTCTCAATACTGAGGTCAAGTGCATTACCACAGTAGCAACCAGTGACTGTGCTTTTTACACTCATTATTCAATACTCAAACTGAACTAACATTTGCTAAAGGCTGTTTCAGTGCCACTTTGACTGCTTTGTTGGCTAACGTTAGCTAGCAGATAGTTAGGTATAAAAATTAGCCAGTTACTGAAAGCAACCACAAAGACAACAAAGAACTTGTGACTGAGGATCTGTCAGAGCTGTTTACTGCCCAATTAGACTTCGATATATAATATACAATGCCCTCGTATTCGTGAAGCTGTCAATCAACTCAGCCCATAGCTGTCAATCAGCTTGTCACTACACCTTTTTAAATATCACCAAATAACTTCTATAAAAGGAGTTTATCATGAAAATGATATTGTGTAGAGCCATAGAAGCAGCACAACACCACACAAAAAAGTACTGGTTTTGTAAACTTGTTTGTTCCAGTTGCATTCATTTTCATGGGAGTGTGTGGGGTTAAAAGTTGTTCTAAAGGTAGTCACTAGGGGGCGTCCGAGGCATTTTGGCTTCATTTTTCACCCCATGTCATCCAGTCAACTTAATTACAGTCTATGAGCCAGAGTCATGGCAGTGTGTGTGTGTTTGTGTGTGTGTGTAGTTACGCGCAGGTGTTTGCCAGCCCTGGAGACGAAGAAGGGGGGCGTCGTTGTCATTGGTAATGAAACAACCTTCACTTCTGGAGATGTCAACTTAAACGCTACCGACCTGCTGGAAGCAACAAAGTCAGTCTGTGTGTGTGTGTGTTTTATGTGTGTGTGTGTGTGTGCGCATGTGTCTGTGAATGTCAGTGCTGGTGGTGTTAAAAGTGAGAAGCTGAATAGTTTTTGTGTTTCTGCAGGAAGTCCAACATCGTTGTAGAAGCTCGGCAGGTGGCCATGAGGATCTTTGAGGATTACACACAGTCCTGGCACTGGATCCTGCTGTGAGACTCTCAGCCATTACAGACCAATTAACATCAGCATCACACACTCCAAAACACTGTATAACAGTATATAAAACTACACTCTATAACACTGCATAACACACTGTATACCACACTATAAGACTGTATAAAACACAAATATATTACACTGCATAACACAGTGTGTAACACTGTACAACATACTGTATAACACTGCACAATACATTGTATAACACTGCACAACACAGTGTATAACACTGCACAACACACTACATTATAGAACACTGCACAACACACTGTATAACACAACACAACACACTACACTATATAACACTGCATAACACACTATAACACTGCACAATACACTGTATAACACTACACAACACACTACACTATAGAACACTGCACAACACACTGTATAACACTACACAACACACTACACTATAGAACACTGCACAACACACTGTATAACACTGCACAACACACTATACTGTATAACACTGCACAACACACTGTATAACACTGCACAACACACTGTATAACACTACACAACACACTACACTATATAACACTGCACAACACACTATATAACACTACACGGTATAACGCTGCACAACACACTACACTATATAACACTGCACAACACACGACACTGTATAACGCTGCACAACACACTACACTACACTGCACAACACACTATATAACACTGCACAACACACTATACTGTATAATGCTGCACAACACACTGTATAACACTGCACAACACACTGTATGACATTGCACAACAGTGTATAACACTACACAATATTTTATAACACTGCACAACACACTGTGTATAACAGTACACAACACACTACACTATATAACACTGCACAACACAGTGTATAACACTACACAACACACTACACTATATAACACTGCACAACACACTATATAACACTACACAACACACTACACGGTATAACGGTGCACAACACACTACACTATATAACACTGCACAACACACTGTAACACTACACAACACACTGTATAACAGTACATGACACAGTGTACAACACTGTGCAACACACTTTGCAACACCATACCACACACTACATAACTCTGCACAACACACTGTATAAGACTGCCTGATGTGTAACAGGTCATTTTAAAACTCTCTCTCTCTCCCTGTCTCTCTCTCTCTCTCTCTCTCTCTCTCTCTCTCTCTCTCTCTCTCTCTCTCTCTCTCTCTCTCTCAGTGGATTAGTAATTGCCATGGTGCTCAGTCTGCTCTTCATCATTCTTCTGCGTTTTCTGGCTGGGGTCATGGTCTGGGTGATGATCATCTTGGTCATCCTCGTTATTGGTTACGGTGAGGACATTTCCTCTGCTGTAGGTCAGGCTGTTTTCATGCCCTAGTACACAGTTTAAGTGGAAAACATTCCAGGCTGAGTGATCGAAGCACTTAAACTGCTTTTGTTAGACTGGAGGACTAGCCCCCCAGCTCAGTGCCTAAAACTAAACCAAAGTGGGACATACAGAAAGCATGGGTGGGGGCAGCACTTTCACACAAACACTCAAACATCTGTCTGCTTACTCTGTTAGCTTACTCTCTCTGTTAGCTTACTCTCTCTGTTAGTTTACTCTCTCTGTTAGTTTACTCTGTCTGTTAGTTTACTCTCTCTGTTAGCTTACTCTCTCTGTTAGTTTACTCTGTCTGTTAGTTTACTCTCTCTGTTAGCTTACCCTGTCTGTTAGTTTACTCTGTCTGTTAGTTTACTCTCTCTGTTAGTTTACTCTGTCTGTTAGCTTACCCTGTCTGTTAGTTTACTCTCTCTGTTAGTTTACTCTCTCTGTTAGTTTACTCTGTCTGTTAGTTTACTCTCTCTGTTAGTTTACTCTGTCTGTTAGTTTACTCTCTCTGTTAGTTTACTCTCTCTGTTAGTTTGCTCTCTCTGTTAGTTTACTCTCTCTGTTAGTTTACTCTCTCTGTTAGTTTACTCTGTCTGTTAGTTTACTCTCTCTGTTAGTTTACTCTGTCTGTTAGTTTACTCTCTCTGTTAGTTTACTCTGTCTGTTAGTTTACTCTGTCTGTTAGTTTACTCTCTCTGTTAGTTTACTCTGTCTGTTAGTTTACTCTGTCTGTTAGTTTACTCTCTCTGTTAGTTTACTCTGTCTGTTAGTTTACTCTGTCTGTTAGTTTACTCTCTCTGTTAGTTTACTCTCTCTGTTAGTTTACTCTGTCTGTTAGTTTACTCTGTCTGTTAGTTTACTCTCTCTGTTAGTTTACTCTGTCTGTTAGTTTACTCTCTCTGTTAGTTTACTCTGTCTGTTAGTTTACTCTGTCTGTTAGTTTACTCTCTCTGTTAGTTTACTCTGTCTGTTAGTTTACTCTCTCTGTTAGTTTACTCTCTCTGTTAGTTTACTCTGTCTGTTAGTTTACTCTCTCTGTTAGTTTACTCTGTCTGTTAGTTTACTCTCTCTGTTAGTTTACTCTCTCTCTTAGTTTACTCTGTCTGTTAGTTTACTCTCTCTGTTAGTTTACTCTGTCTGTTAGTTTACTCTGTCTGTTAGTTTACTCTCTCTGTTAGTTTACTCTGTCTGTTAGTTTACTCTGTCTGTTAGTTTACTCTCTCTGTTAGTTTACTCTGTCTGTTAGTTTACTCTCTCTGTTAGTTTACTCCCTCTGTTAGTTTACTCCTTTAGCTTGCTGTCTCTGTTAGCTTATTCTGTCTGTTAGCTTGCTCTCTCTGTTAGTTTACTCTGTTAGCTTACTGTCTCTGTTAGCTTATTCTGTCTGTTAGCTTACTCTCTCTTTTAATTTACTCTCTCTGTTAGTTTACTCTGTCGGTTAGCTTACTCTGTCTGTTAGTTTACTCTGTCTGTTAGCTTACTCTCTCTGTTAGCTTACTCTCTCTGTTAGTTTACTCTCTCTGTTAGTTTACTCTGTCTGTTAGTTTACTCTCTCTGTTAGCTTACTCTCTCTGTTAGTTTACTCTGTTAGCTTACTGTCTCTGTTAGCTTATTCTGTCTGTTAGCTTACTCTCTCTGTTAGTTTACTCTGTTAGCTTACTGTCTTTGTTAGCTTATTCTGTCTGTTAGCTTACTCTCTCTGTTAGTTTACTCTCTCTGTTAGCTTACTCTCTCTGTTAGTTTACTCTCTCTGTTAGTTTACTCTCTCTGTTAGCTTACTCTCTCTGTTAGTTTACTCTCTCTGTTAGTTTATTGTCTTGTTAGTTTACTCTCTGTTAGCTTACTCTGTTAGTTTACTCTGTCTGTTAGTTTACTGTCTTGTTAGTTTACTCTCTCTGTTAGTTTACTCTCTCTGTTAGTTTACTCTCTCTGTTAGTTTACTCTGTCTGTTAGTTTACTCTCTCTGTTAGTTTACTCTGTCTGTTAGCTTACTTTGTCTGTTAGTTTACTCTCTCTGTTAGTTTACTCTCTCTGTTAGTTTACTGTCTTGTTAGTTTACTCTCTCTGTTAGCTTACTCTGTTAGTTTACTCTCTCTGTTAGTTTACTGTCTTGTTAGTTTACTCTCTCTGTTAGCTTACTCTGTTAGTTTCCTCTCTCTGTTAGCTTACTCTCTCTCTTAGTTTACTCTCTCTGTTAGCTTACTCTCTCTGTTAGTTTACTCTGTTAGCTTACTGTCTCTGTTAGCTTATTCTGTCTGTTAGCTTACTCTCTCTGTTAGCTTACTCTCTCTTTTAGTTTACTCTCTCTGTTAGCTTACTCTGTCTGTTAGCTTACCCTGTCTGTTAGCTTACTCTCTCTGTTAGCTTACTCTGTCTGTTAGTTTACTCTGTCTGTTAGTTTACACTCTCTGTTAGTTTACTCTGTCTGTTAGCTTACTCTCTCTGTTAGTTTACTCTCTCTGTTAGCTTACTCTCTCTGTTAGTTTACTCTCTCTGTTAGTTTACTCTCTCTGTTAGCTTACTCTGTCTGTTAGTTTACACTCTCTGTTAGTTTACACTCTCTGTTAGTTTACTCTCTCTGTTAGCTTACTCTGTCTGTTAGCTTACTCTCTCTGTTAGTTTGCTCTTTCTGTTAGTTTACTCTGTCTGTTAGCTTACTCTCTCTGTTAGTTTACTCTGTCTGTTAGTTTACTGTCTTGTTAGTTTACTCTCTCTGTTAGTTTACTCTCTGTTTTAGCTTACTCTCTCTGTTAGTTTACTCTCTCTGTTAGTTTACTCTGTCTGTTAGTTTACTCTCTCTGTTAGTTTACTCTCTCTGTTAGTTTACTCTGTCTGTTAGCTTACTTTGTCTGTTAGTTTACTCTCTCTGTTAGTTTACTCTCTCTGTTAGTTTACTCTCTCTGTTAGTTTACTGTCTTGTTAGTTTACTCTCTCTGTTAGCTTACTCTGTTAGTTTACTCTCTCTGTTAGTTTACTCTCTCTGTTAGTTTACTGTCTTGTTAGTTTACTCTCTCTGTTAGTTTACTCTCTCTGTTAGCTTACTCTGTTAGTTTACTCTCTCTGTTAGTTTACTCTCTCTGTTAGTTTACTGTCTTGTTAGTTTACTCTCTCTCTTAGTTTACTCTCTCTCTTAGTTTACTCTCTCTGTTAGCTTACTCTCTCTGTTAGTTTACTCTGTTAGCTTACTGTCTCTGTTAGCTTATTCTGTCTGTTAGCTTACTCTCTCTGTTAGCTTACTCTCTCTGTTAGCTTACTCTCTCTTTTAGTTTACTCTCTCTGTTAGCTTACTCTGTCTGTTAGCTTACCCTGTCTGTTAGCTTACTCTCTCTGTTAGCTTACTCTGTCTGTTAGTTTACTCTGTCTGTTAGTTTACACTCTCTGTTAGTTTACTCTGTCTGTTAGCTTACTCTCTCTGTTAGTTTACTCTCTCTGATAGCTTACTCTCTCTGTTAGTTTACTCTCTCTGTTAGTTTACTCTCTCTGTTAGCTTACTCTGTCTGTTAGTTTACACTCTCTGTTAGTTTACACTCTCTGTTAGTTTACTCTCTCTGTTAGCTTACTCTGTCTGTTAGCTTACTCTCTCTGTTAGTTTGCTCTCTCTGTTAGTTTACTCTGTCTGTTAGCTTACTCTCTCTGTTAGTTTACTCTGTCTGTTAGTTTACTGTCTTGTTAGTTTACTCTCTCTGTTAGTTTACTCTCTGTTTTAGCTTACTCTCTCTGTTAGTTTACTCTGTCTGTTAGTTTACTCTCTCTGTTAGTTTACTCTGTCTGTTAGCTTACTTTGTCTGTTAGTTTACTCTCTCTGTTAGTTTACTCTCTCTGTTAGTTTACTGTCTTGTTAGTTTACTCTCTCTGTTAGCTTACTCTGTTAGTTTACTCTGTCTGTTAGCTTACTCTGTTAGTTTCCTCTCTCTGTTAGTTTACTCTCTCTGTTAGCTTCCTCTCTCTGTTAGTTTACTGTTAGCTTACTGTCTCTGTTAGCTTATTCTGTCTGTTAGCTTACTCTCTCTGTTAGCTTACTCTCTCTCTTAGTTTACTCTCTCTGTTAGCTTCCTCTCTCTGTTAGTTTACTGTTAGCTTACTGTCTCTGTTAGCTTATTCTGTCTGTTAGCTTACTCTCTCTGTTAGCTTACTCTCTCTTTTAGTTTACTCTCTCTGTTAGCTTACTCTGTCTGTTAGCTTACCCTGTCTGTTACCTTACTCTCTCTGTTAGTTTACTCTCTCTGTTAGTTTACTCTGTCTGTTAGTTTACTCTGTCTGTTAGTTTACACTCTTTGTTAGTTTACTCTCTCTGTTAGCTTACTCTCTCTGTTAGTTTACTCTCTCTGTTAGTTTACTCTCTCTGTTAGTTTACTCTCTCTGTTAGTTTACTGTCTTGTTAGTTTACTCTCTGTTAGCTTACTCTGTTAGTTTACTCTTACTCTGTCTGTTAGTTTACTGTCTTGTTAGTTTACTCTCTCTGTTAGTTTACTCTCTCTATTAGTTTACTCTCTGTGTTAGCTTACTCTCTCTGTTAGTTTACTCTGTCTGTTAGTTTACTCTCTCTGTTAGCTTACTGTCTTGTTAGTTTTCTCTCTCTGTTAGCTTACTGTCTTGTTAGTTTACTCTCTCTGTTAGCTTACTCTCTGTTAGCTTACTCTCTGTTAGCTTACTCTCTCTGTTAGTTTACTGTCTGTTAGTTTACTCTATCTGTTAGTTTACTCTCTCTGTTAGTTTACTCTCTGTTAGTTTACTCTGTCTGTTAGATTACTCTCTCTGTTAGATTACTCTCTCTGTTTGTTTACTGTCTTGTTAGTTTACTGTCTTGTTAGTTTACTGTCTTGTTAGTTTACTCTCTCTGTTAGCTTACTCTGTCTGTTAGTTTACTCTCTCTGTTAGTTTACTCTGTCTGTTAGTTTACTCTATCTGTTAGTTTACTCTCTCTGTTAGTTTACTGTCTTGTTAGTTTACTGTCTTGTTAGTTTACTCTGTCTGTTAGTTTATGCTCTCTGTTAGCTTACTCTGTCTGTTAGTTTACTCTCTCTGTTAGTTTACTGTCTTGTTAGTTTACTGTCTTGTTAGTTTACTGTCTTGTTAGTTCACTGTCTTGTTAGTTCACTGTCTTGTTAGTTTACTGTCTTGTTAGTTTACTCTCTCTGTTAGCTTACTCTGTCTGTTAGTTTACTCTGTCTGTTAGTTTACTCTGTCTGTTAGTTTACTCTCTCTGTTAGTTTACTGTCTTGTTAGTTTACTGTCTTGTTAGTTTACTGTCTTGTTAGTTTACTCTGTCTGTTAGTTTACGCTCTCTGTTAGCTTACTCTGTCTGTTAGTTTACTCTCTCTGTTAGCTTACTCTCTCTGTTAGTTTACTCTCTCTGTTAGTTTACTGTCTTGTTAGTTTACTCTGTCTGTTAGTTTACTCTCTCTGTTAGTTTACTCTCTCTTTTAGTTTACTGTCTTGTTAGTTTACTCTGTCTGTTAGTTTACTCTCTTTGTTAGTTTACTGTCTTGTTAGTTTACTGTCTTGTTAGTTTACTCTCTGTTAGCTTACTGTCTTGTTAGTTTACTCTGTCTGTTAGTTTACTCTCTCTGTTAGTTTACTCTCTCTCTTAGTTTACTCTCTGTTAGTTTACTGTCTTGTTAGTTTACTCTGTCTGTTAGTTTACTCGTTCTGTTAGTTTACTCCCTCTGTTCGTTTACGCTGTCTGTGAGTTCACTCTCTTTGTTAGTTTACTGTCTTGTTAGTTTGCTCTGTCTGTTAGTTTGCTCTGTCTGTTAGTTTACTCTGTCTGTTAGTTTACTCTCTCTGTTAGCTTACTCTCTGTTAGCTTACTCTCTGTTAGCTTACTCTCTCTGTTAGTTTACTCTCTCTTTTAGCTTACTTTGTCTGTTAGTTTGCTCTGTCTGTTAGTTTACTCTGTCTGTTAGTTTACTCTCTCTGTTAGCTTACTCTCTGTTAGCTTACTCTCTCTGTTAGTTTACTCTCTCTTTTAGCTTACTTTGTCTGTTAGTTTACTCTGTCTGTTAGCTTACTCTCTCTAAGTCGTTTGACTTACTTCATGTGTAGCTGGTTAACGTACTCTTACGTTTGTAACATATTTACTGACCGTTTATGATTTCTTTAAAGTAAGTCTTTGTATTTAATAGTAAAAAAAAAATCAACATTCAATGGGATATGATGATGAAGCTGGTGTGGTGTTGGTGCACTAAACCCCTCATAAACTGATCTTTGGTTAGTTCTATTTAGTGTTTTCTCTCTCTCTCTCTCTCAGGCATCTTCCACTGTTATATGCAGTACGCTGCTCTGAAAGGCCAGCCTGGATCAGATGTTACCATAAAGGATCTGGGGCTGCAGACAGATTTCTCCATCTACCTGCAGATCCAGCAGACCTGGCTGGCCTTCAGTGAGTTTGTTGCTAATAGTACATAGTAGTATAACTATTATTGTTTTTATTATGTGTGGTGGGTAGCTTATCTTTCAATTTGTGTGTATTTGTCTCTCAGTGATTATCCTGTGCATTGTTGAAGTGGTCATCCTCCTCCTCCTCATCTTCCTAAGGAAGAGAATCCTCATCGCCATCGCTCTCATTAAAGAGGCTAGCAAGTGAGCACAGAGCTTGTATCACCCCCCTCACCCACACACAGTGACAACAACAAAGTGGATACACTTGCGAAAGCTGCACACTGAGACACTGAGATTACAAAATGAGATAATATAACAGATAGCATGGCTAACTCACCTAGCATACACAGTAAAAATATAAAAGTGAACAAAATTATGTCAGATAATGACGTACATGAGAGTGCAGTGCTGTACACAGGTTAGGATTACTGCTAACATAATAATATATAATAATAATATAATAAAAGAGCTAATAAAGCAGATAGCACGCTGGCTAACTCAATTAGCCTAAACAGTTAAAATATATAAATGAACAAAATTATGTCAGATAATGAGAGTACAGTGCTGCACAGTGATCTGTAGCATTAAATTGGAGTGAACTGTATGTACCTTCAGTTAACAGCGACATTGCAGTTAGCAAGCTGGCTACTTTGCCCACTATAGTAGTAAAAACAAAAAAAGCATTGAGATGGTAATAATACATCTTCAGGACTGACCGCGTATCATACAGTCTCTCGTTATGTGTTTATTTATAATCGGTGGTCATGAACTGTTCAAAGATTTGTGCATAAACTCAGCTAAGATAGCTTTTCCTCAGTTTTGGTGGTTCAGTCAGAGCCTGTGTCTGAAACTGGGTCCCCTTCACTATACAGTGCAATATTTTGGGGTTCCGCTATTTTGTAGTGGTGTCTACAAACATGCGTAAGATTCAGTCTCTCAAACAATGCACTGCAATAAGCAGTGTATAACCGATGTATCCTAGCAGATATGGGATACCCATAATGCACTACATTAGTTGTTTTGAAGATTCACAAGCAACTTGCTAAACTTGGCTAAAACCAAACACTATTCAATATTTTCTAACCACATGTCCAGGACCTTCCTTTCATTTTAGAAAGTATTTTACTCAAAAAGCAAAAAAAAAAAAAAAAAAACCTGAATGTTTTCTTTTTTTTCTACAGCAAACAGGTTTTGGGCAGCGTGGACAGTAACGTTACTGATACTGAGTGCTGTTTGGTTAGCATTACTACTGCTACTGAGTTTTGATTGATTAGCATTACTGCTAATACTGAGTGCTGTTTGGTTAGAATTACTGCATTCTGCTCCAAGTTCCCCCCTTTGAAATTCATCCTTTGCAACAAAGTTTATTGACATTATTGTAATTTTGCTGGCAAAGTTCACTGGCAAACACAAGTATGAGCGCACCTTAAAGGGAATTTGGGTTTGAGAAAGATGTTAAATAAATTATTCTAATTATATTTTATTATTTTCATTTTGTAAAAATCTAGAAACTTGCACGACGTGCAAATAGCATTTTATATAAAAAATATAAAATTCTATGTTTTGTTGAATTGTGATTTGAAGTGAAAACATCCTCTGTAGAGAACGCACAGATCTTTTTTTTTTGCCAAAATCAGTGCACAGTTCCTGTTTATTTGCTAAATATAATTAGAAAAAAAGTATTTGCATAAAATTACAAATATACTCGCTGTCCAAAGAAAAATGTGTATGTCAATTTTTACCTTTCTACATCTTTTGAGCTCAGCTGCGGTCCTTTACGTTGTGTGAAAATTTCATCATGATTGAATAGAAATGCTCCAAAATTGCTTAGAATAAAAACTCTTTCCATTAAATTGCATTGAAAGTAAGAACATTGTGCCCTCTCCTGCAAAGTTACTATTCTGGAGATACTTGTTTTCCTTTGCACACCGAGGATATGTCTATTTTTTATGAGTAAATTATAGTTGTGGTAGTTATACGCATGTTATAGTTGTGTTATTGTAATTATCACCCCTTCTGTTTTCAGGGCGGTGGGTCATGTGATGTCGTCACTGTTCTACCCTGTGCTGACCTTTGCGCTCGTGTCTGTGGTGATCGCGTACTGGGCCGTCACCGCTGTGTATCCATCTCATATCACAACTGACTCACCACACGGATTCAGTTTAACAATAAAACGAATACAGCAAAGTAGTATAGAATAAAATATAAAGTACAATTCAGTTAAAATATGAGAGATGACGAGAACTAAAGAGGAATGTCCGTCTGATCCTTAACGACCTCCTGCAGCTTCCTGTCCACCTCCAGTGAGCCAGTCTATAAGGTTTTCAACACCACAGAGTGTGAATACTCCAGACAGACCTGCAAACCCGAGGTCAGTCTCCATAATAATATTAATGAGTAATTAATTTTTTCTTTCTTATTTTTTTCTGTCTTCTTTTAAGAGTAATATATGTAAATGACCTCTGTAAATAAAAACTGCTATAGGCTGAATGGGTGTGGCTAAATTGCTGTAGGCTGATTGGTCAGTCATATATAAATGAATAGAGCTGATGTGATATCTACAGGTTTTCTTTTTTTTCCGGATTTTCTTTACAGACGTTCAACCGCACCAACATCTCCGCGCAGTGTCCAGATGCGGAATGTCTGTTTGCGTTCTATGGCGGAGAGACGTACTACCACAAGTACCTGATCTTGTTCCAGTTCTATAACCTGTTCCTGTTCTTCTGGTGTGTGAACTTTGTGACGGCGCTGGGTCAGGTGACCCTGGCCGGGGCCTTCGCCTCCTACTACTGGGCCTTCAAGAAACCGGATGATATCCCTGCGTTCCCCATCTTCTCCTCGCTCGGACGGGCCCTCAGGTGCATTCACCTGCTCCATTCTGTAACTTCACAACACCTGGCTTGCTCTGCTTTAAAGTGGCAACCGTTTAAATTTAAAGCCTTGCCCTGAAACCAGCTGATCAGACAAGGAATGCTGATGCTTCTTTAGTTTTAGCACTTTAGCTGCAAGGATAACACAGCTAGCATGTGATAAAAGTTTATACCCCACCACTTAGCATGGTGCTAACTGCATGCCTGAATGATCACACGCTTTATCTTCCCAATCGCCAGTTTCTTATGTGAATTTTCCATCTCACCTGAAATGGTGCATCAGTGTTTCCGCTGTATGTTTTATGTTTATGTGAAGTTATTGCCACTGCTGCTTTAGAATATCATGAAATCCATCTCTTTATTCACTAAATTATAGCTACTAAACATTTTGTTTAGTAAGTGAACGCTGCTGGTAAATTGGGGGTGGGGGGTGGGGGTGGTGTTGGAGTGTGAGCCTGCCGCCGCTGCTGAAAAACATCCTGTAGGAAACCACTGAGGTGCCAGATTGTAACTGCTGCACCATTTAAGGTGGAACCTAGAATTTGTGATTTGTGGTTTTCTGACACGTAGAAACATTCAGCATAGCTAAAAACAGTGGCAGTAGCGTCTTGAAGCCTGAATTTCTGTTAATGTGATTAATGTTGTTTTCTCCTTCTCTCTCTCTCTGTCTCTCTCTCAGGTATCATACAGGCTCTTTAGCCTTTGGTTCTCTGATCCTCTCCATCATTCAGGTGATCAGGGTGATCCTGGAGTATCTGGAGCAGAAGCTAAAAGGTGAGCTGCTTTGCTCGGCGTGTTCAGATCAACAAGATCCTGCCTGATAAAAACAGCACTAACCAGCGGCTTGTCTATGCCAGTCTGAGATGTTCTAATGCTGGTCTGTGCTTGTATAGGATAGTCTGATGCTGGTTAAGCTGGTCATCGCAGCAGGGTTATCCAGGTTGACCAGCATGCCAGAATCCAAAACACAGCATATGGTTTTGCTGGTGATTAGCCATGCTGGTCTATGCTGGTTTTCTAGCAGGGAAAATGAACCATTTAAGGCATTATATGGTTGTTATTTACAGGCTCTATAATTTATCTAAATTTGTCTTTATTTTGATCCATGCTACTCATAAAATATAATTGACCCCCTCTCTCTCTCTCTCTCTCTCTCTCTTTCTCTTTCGCTCTCTCTCTCTATCTCTCTCTCTCTCTCTCTCTCTCTCTCTCTCTCTCTCTCTCTCTCTCTCTCTCTCTCTCTCAGTTGCTGAAAACAGAGTTGCTAAGTTCTTCCTGACCTGTCTGAAGTGTTGCTTCTGGTGTTTGGAAAAATGCATCAGGTTCCTTAACAGAAACGCCTACATCATGGTACGATTGTCTGTACTGACATAAGCTGTCCACAGTTCCTGTACCCCTGTATCCCAGTACATTTGGGATGTAAATAAATCATATTACTCTTATGTTCCTTACTAATAAATTTGCAACACAGCTTTTTATTTTTAAGTAATCAATAGAGAGCAAAGCATTCTGCTTTTCACAACTTCTAAACTGAGGAAACTTTTACTTTTAATGTAAGCCAATGCAACCAGACCCCCCAAAGTCATTTTGGGTCATGTCTTTTAATCCACTCATCATGATCTTAACGTACAATGCAAAGAGTAATAGGTGTTTTCAAATTTTGTCAAAAACTGAAAAACAAAAAATGGAGACACAAAGTTTTCTTATGACAACAGTGATATGTTTTATTCTAAGTGCTTGTTAGCGGGCTAATGTGGCCAATGTCAGCTACCGTTCAAGCTAAGGTAATGGGGAACTCATTGATATCAGCATATTGGAACTTTAGCATAAAAATACTAAAGAACCTCAAAATAATTACCATAGTTTTACTCTTATCCTTCTCTTAAACCTATTTGTCCCTATTTATTCTTGAGTAATTTTCTTTATTAACACTTTGAACACATTTATCACTAGCGGTAGCTTAATCTCACTATGGTTTATCAGTACTCCTTACAGACTGTTAGAAAGCTGTACATTAAACTTTTACCATTAGAGAGTAAAAGTAAGCGTAAGTGTACTAACTAATCTGTTGTGAGCCATTGTGTTTAGAATAATAAGCCCAAAGGCTCTATTGAGTCTAAATCTGAGCTTTGTGTTTGAGGGCCTGTTAGCTAGCTAATTTAGCTAATGTTCAAGCTAGGCTAATGGGTTAGCTTACTATTACTGAAATCTTAGCATTTTGGAGCTTCTTTGTGTGAGGAAAATGTTCCTTAAAGAAACTCACATTGATTGTCAGGGTAGTTTTTACTCTTCTATCCTTTTTCTTTTAAATCTGTTTACTTTTCAGTCATTTATTAATATTTTTACTTGTATTGGAGTGAATGTGTTACTACAGTGGTGGTGCGCTAATCTGAGTTAAGTAGGATTTTTACAGTCCTCCTATTAGAAAGCTGTGAAGCTGATTTCAGTATTGATGACTCTGCATCTCAGAATTAAAGATTGATGATGATTTTTCACTCATTCTCTCTCTCAGATCGCCATTTATGGTAAAAACTTCTGCACGTCTGCTAAGGACGCTTTCTTCCTCCTGATGAGGAACATTGTCCGGTGAGAGACACTACACATCACACAGCCAAGATTTGACGGAGACAGTCGATTACAGAAAAATAATCAGCAGCACTTCAGTGATGTACTTTACCATAACGGATGTAATCTTACACAATTACATTTCTTAGAAAAAAAATCAGACTTTTATACTCCTTACAAATTCGTTTAAACATTGTAGATAAGCTTTATTTTGGCTAATAATACATATAATTCACAGGTTTAAGCAGATCCCTTAAACATTTCACTTTAAATGAATACTAAAGATGTTTTTTGTTGTGGCCACAGGAGATTTTGCTAAGGTTTTTTTTCCTCATCCAGTTGAGTTACCACACAATTCATTTTGAAGATGTTAGAGTTAAGGTTAAAAAAAATGAATCCTGCCTCACTCTTGACTAAATAATCCAGCCTTTAATTAAGTATACACCTTTTTTCTAATTTATTTTATAGTGTTTTTTGTTTGTTTTTAATTATCAGTAATTGAATAGTTGCTGTAATAAAGTTAAAGTGAGCTTTACTGTCATTTTTTCCTCATAACAGATGTGTTGAGAAAGAAACTAAAATAAAATCTCCAGTACATGGTGCTACATTTAACACACAACAGCAGCAGGCAGAAAATAAATACAATAAACACAAACTACACAAACATTATATAATAAATTCTTTCCTAAATATTTACACACTACAGCTTTACAACTGCACAGCCGTTGAGCTCAGGACAATAGAGGACGAAGACCATATGTTGGTCCACAGCAACACTGACAGTTCTGTGTGTATATGTTTATTGATGCACTGATAATTTGCAATAGTTTTCGTAACACAATCACCGACATTAATAAAAGTGCAGACAGTAAAGTGAGTGCAGAAGTGAAAGTGCGGCAGATAAAGGGAGTACCGGGGCTGAGGTAGCAGATCTGTGAGAACGATCAATGAGAATGTCTGACCGCCTGCAGGAAGGAGCTATTCCTGAATCTGGAGGACTTGCCCTGATGCTCCGTCGCGTTCTCCCAGATGGGAGTGGTTTAAACACTCCATGTGATGGAAAAATCTTTTCCGTTATAAATTCCTGTTTTGTGTTTCAGGGTGGCCGTGCTGGACAAAGTGACGGACTTCCTGTTGTTTCTGGGAAAGCTGTTGATAGTGGGGATTGTGGGTGAGTGCAGAGCGTGGCTGAATTAAATATAGTTATTTTATAAAAATACTAAGTTTGGATATGTTTTCTCTCATGTCAGGAGTCTGCTCTTTCTTCTTCTTCACGAGGAAGATAAAGGCTGTGGAGGAAGCGGCTCCGTCACTGAACTACTACTGGGTTCCCCTCCTGGTGAGACACTCACTGTTCACTGGCATTAGCATTGTACAGCAATAATACAGGCTGCATTCAGATCAGCTTTCTATTATTATTATTATTATTATTATCATCAAATCTATGACATTCTTTAGCATTACTTTTTATGATAAATTTAAGATAATACACACTAATAACTGAGTTTAGATCAGTTTTACATTTTATTGTGATTATTGCAAGCATTCTGATCAGATCTCTGAAATTATCATTCATTGTATTAAGAAGAGCATATCTCCATGTTGGTAAATGAACTGTAACTCTGTGCTCTGTATGTGGATAAACACCAACAAAGCAGTCCAGAATGACCATCAAAAAGATAAAAACAGGTGGACACTTTAGATACAGTCTTCAGCAAACACCACGGGGAGAAGATTAGCTTTATCTATGGACTGGGTCCATATAATGTTAACCCCCCTTATTTCAGATATTCAGAGAATTCCAATTTGTGAGGTTTTAAACAAACTAATTAACACTAACTAATGACTATTCCAGAAAAAAAACCTATTCTACTGCCTTAGCTGGGTAAATTATGGCTTTATTATCTCATAACAACCCACATCTGCCAAATCAACTCACATTGTGGCAGTGCCACTGCACAATGTCACTGGAATGAATTATGAGTATTAATGATATAGCAAAGGAATACAGGATTAGATTAGTTCTTTGGGATTTTTTAGCATTAGCATTATTGATATAACCTAATAATACAGGCTTAGTTTCTGCAGTGTTGTTCAGGATATACTACTATGTCATTGAATCAGCTGTGTTTATGCTAGTGGGAAAAATATTAGCAGGTTGTTTCACTGCAGGGTGTGTTTTTCTCTCCAGACGGTGGTGTTTGGCACCTATCTCATCGCCCATGGCTTCTTCAGCGTCTACGCCATGTGTGTGGACACTCTGTTCCTGTGCTTCTGTGAGTGTTAAAGCTTTATATATTCTGGCAGAGAAAATGCAGTGCGCAGCTTGCAGGAACGAAACCTTCTGTCATGAGAGGTACAATATGCTAAAAATGGACCCGAATGTTTAGGAAGACCTCACCATCTTTTAAATGCTTTATCGGTGTTGAATGATTATTTAAGGTGGAAAAATTTTTAAATGAACGGTTAATGGAACTCTTGACACTTGACCGCTGTGGTACACTGCCATTTCCATTGGCAGTGCCAGAACTTTCCATCACTGCTCCATAAAAATCAGAGGAATATCCAGTTTGCCGTCCACTGCCAACATACACAGGCTCTAAAATAGGTGCAAATATTTAAATGTGTGATACTGTTTTCCTCTAAATATCCCAGACTAGGCTTTAACGTGAGAATTCATTGTAAATCAGAAAAGAAAGTATGACCTTTTGCGCTTAGTAGGGCACATAGTATATAAGCCATAGAACACTGGAAGTAAAAGTAATCACACCTGTAATTTGGTCAGAGTAAATCATCCCAGCTGTGAATTATTTCACCTACTCCGGTGTTCTGCTGGCTTTTAACAGCAGTTCTATGAAGTAAACAGCCAGTAATATTGTTTCAAATATGTGTTTTTAATGTTGGCAGTTTCCAAAAAAAGTAGTTCCAACAGCTTTTAATAAAATGACTGTTGTAGCTACTTTGCAGCTGGTGAAATGATACAGGTGTGTTAAAGAAAACTGTGCTGGTATCAGGTACAACAACATGTAAAGCAGGTAGAACATTTTTCAACCAGTCAGGTTGTGTGGGCGGAGCTAAATATTAAGATTTAAACTGGTTTTATCCTCCTTACTGTACGCGCTGATGCTTTATGTTCATTGTAACACTCCTGGCTGTTTTCTCCTCTTTTCACTTCCACGTTTCTGAAATGCTTGTGAGCTCTTTTCACCTGGCTTTGAGTCTAATCCTTTTCTCTTTCTCTCTTTCTCTGCCTTGCTCTTCCCGCCCTGCTGCATCTCTGCCACCTCTATGCTCTCACTATAAACCACTAACCCAAAAACTGGGCCAACTTGAACCTGCTGGGCTAAAGGCGAGGACCTGGAGAGGAACGACGGCTCCCCTGAACGGCCGTATTTCATGTCTCCTGAGCTGCATGAGATCCTGTCCACGAGCAAAGCAGCAGAGGAGGTTGATCATGCAGTGACAGAGCAGGAGGAGGCGGTGCTGCTTCAGGAGAATGGCGAAGTCCATCTGAAGCAGCAGGACGTTCTCAAACAGGAGAACGAAGAAGAGACGGCGCTGACGCAGGAGCCGCCACAGGAGGAGGCCGCAGAGCCTAATGCGCTGGAAGTGCAGGAGGAGAAGGCTGAAGAACAGGAGGTACAGCAGGAAGCAGCGCTGTCGCTGGAGAGCCCGCGGGAAACAGTGCATCAGAATGGTCCTCAGGAGGCTGATGGGAAAGAGATGGAGGAACCAGAACAAGAACATCAGCAGCAGCAGCAGCAGCAACAGGAGGAGCCACAGCCAGAGCTCCAGCAGTCAGCACCCGAAGTGGAGGAAGCGAAGCCACAAGAGAACGGCCCCCAGGAAAGCGAGGCTCCACTAACACCTCAGGACTAACGCTTATGCTAGCAGGCCACTCAGTCAGTCCAGTCTAGCACAGCAGAACCTCACAGCTGGAACCTGGTTTACTGCAAGCGACACTTTTGCAAAAAAATCTAATTTACAACTAATACAGTCGATCAGCCAAGACGTATTTATTTCTCCTTGTGGTTAGCACTGGAGCTTTGCAGCTAAGGTAGCTAACAAGTAATAGAACACCATTTATTATGGTGCTAACTGCATACTTACATTAGTTGTCCAATTCATCATTTGTCCATTTTTTACAGTACGTCGTACATTGTCAGAAACCACAAGTCTTTTTGAGATATCATGCTGTAAAAAAGTTCCACACAAGCCATAATGCATCTGATACCAGACCATAATGTGTAGACGTGTCTGTACAGAATGAATCTATAGTTTAGCCTGGTGTGAAATTGCTCAGTTTAATCAGAACTGAAAAAAGCAGACAATATGTAGAGAGAACTGTCTCTCAGTAATGTCTGAGTCTGTCAGGCATTAGGGGGTTCCTCCAAGCCAGTCCAGAATGAATGTGTTTATAAGGAGCTTTTGTGCCACATCACAGATTTTAATTCTTAATCATTTTTAACACAGAACAATGCACTAATCTACACAGAACATCATACAATCTTTCAACATTGCTGCTATATTTCCAATATAAGACTTTATGTACATTAATGACATCAGTGAGAGCAGACAGCTTCACGTAGCTTACCAGCCAATCAGCACACAGTGGCAGTAAAGCTAACCAATCAGTAACATTAACGCTAACTAATCAGCAATCAGTAACATTACACTGTGTGCACAATTATTAGGCAAGTCTTATTTTTGAGGATTATTTTTATTAATGAGCAGCTACAGCGCTCTCGATTAATCCAAAATGTTAATAAACCTCAAACATGAATGTTTAAGAAAGTAAAAGTGAAGTTTGGCTTTCTAAGGTGAATATCTATATGTGCACATTTATTGGGAAACTATAATAGTGCAGAATTATTACGCAGCTAAATGAAAAACATTTTCCCATCTCACTTTATTTTCATCTGTTCAAGTGAGAATTATAAACAAACAACTCAAAACTTTCCAATGAACATTTCTGAGAAATAAAAAAAAAAAATCAGTGCCCAGTACAGCCACCCTTCTTTTCAGTAATAGTGATAAGCCTTCCATTCACGGAGTCGGTCAGTTTCTTGATCTGTTGATGATCAACTTTTTGTGCAGCAGCAGCCACAGCCTCCCAGACCCTGTTCAGAGAGGTGTCCTGTTTTCCTTCACTGTAAATCTCCCATTTAAGAGTTGCCCACAAGTTCTCAGTTGGGTTCAGGTCAGGTGAGGAAGGAGGCCACGTCATAAGTTTTTCATCTTTAACGCCTTTACTGGCGAGCCATGCAGAGGAGTACTTGGATGCATGTGATGGAGCATGTCCTGCATAAAAATCATTGTCTTTTTGAAAGATGCAGATTCTTCCTGTACCACTGCTTAAAGAAAGTGTCTTCTAAAAACTGGCAGCAGGCTTGGGAGTTGACTTTGAGCCCATCTTCAACCCGAAAAGGTCCAACCAGCTTAACTTTAATAATACCAGCCCATACCAGTACCCCACCTCCACCTTGCTAGCGTCTGACTCGAAGTGGAGCTCTGTCCCGTTACTGATCCCGCCCGGGCCCGTCCGTCTGGTCCGTCAAGAGTCACTCTCATTTCATCAGTCCATAAAACCTTTGAAAAATCTGTCTTCAGATTCTTCTTGGACCAGTCTAGATGCTTCAGCTTATGTGTCTTGTTCAGTGGTGGTCGGGTTTCAGCCTTCCTTACCTTGGCCACGTCTCTGAGCATTGAACATCTTGTACTTCTTGATACTCCAGCTAGGTTGCAGTTCTGGAATATGACAGAACTGGAAGATAATGGGTTCCTGGTGGCTTCACGCTTGATTCTTCTCAAATCCTTGGCAGTTAATTTGCGTCTTTTTTTCTCAGCACGTTTCTTGCGACCCTGTTGACTATTTGCAACAAAACGTTTGATGGTTCTGTGACCACGCACCAATATCTTAGCAATTTCAAGAGTTCTGCATCCCTCTGAGACTTTGTAATTTTTAACTCTTCAGAGTCAGTTCAGTCTCTTTTTTGGCCCTTTTTGCCTAAAGAAAAAAGCTGCCTTATAATTATGCACACCTTGATATAGGGTGTTGACCTTCTTAGGCCACACCCTCCCTCATTACACAGATACACTTAAATCCTTGAGGATCCATTAAGCATTCAAGTTTATCCAGCCTGGAGTTAGAAAATATGCCTAAAAATTATAATATGGTGAAAATACTCACTTGCCTAATAATTGTGCACACAGTGTAATACTAAGTGAAATAGTAACTTTAACGCTAACCAATCAGCAACCAGTAGCAGTAATGCCAACCAATAGCAGTCAGTAACTGTAACCAATCAATCAGTAGCAGTAATCAGTGGCAGCCAATCAGCACTCAGTAGTAGTAATGCTGAACAGTCAGAACTCAGTAGCAGTAATGCTAACCAATCAGCACTCAGTAGCTGAAATGCCAAACAATCAGTGCTCAGTAGCAGTAATGCTAAACCATCAGTGCTTAGGAGTAGTAATACTAACCAATCAGCACTCAGTAGCAGTAATCCTAACCAATCAACACTCAGGAGCAGTAATGCTAACCAATCAGCACTCAGTAGCATTGATGTGAACCAGTCAGCGCTCAGTAGCAGTAATGCTAACCAATTAGTACTCAATAGCAGTGATGATAAGTTAAGTGATACTTTAATTAATCCCACAAACCGGGAAATTCCACCTCCGCATTTAACCCATCCATGCAGTGAAACACCACATACATTGAACCGATTGAACCGGCAACCTTCCAGTCACAGGGCCAGTTCCCTAATCTCCAGCCCACGACTGCCCCTAAACCAACTAGTACTCAGTAGCAGTAATGATAACCAATTAGTACTCAGTAGCAGTGATGATAACCAATTAGTAATCAGTAGCAGTGATGATAACCAATTAGTACTCAGTAGCAGTAATGATAACCAATTAGTAATCAGTAGCAGTGATGATAACCAATTAGTACTCAGTAGCAGTGATATTAATGCCCAAAACCTGTTACCTGTAGAAAAGGGGAAAGGTACAGGTTTCTATTATCATTTCACGGCTGCCAACTCTCACGCAATTCGGTCTAATCTCATGTTCTCACATTGGCTAGTCAGTCACTGCTGGTCCATGTGTCTTGTAGATCAGTGATGGTGGGGCTGGTTTCCATAGCAACAGGGAACCAGCGCGTGAACTGAGAGCAGTGTGCTCGTGTCAGAGAGCAGAGAAAACCTTCACTAAACACTAAACAGACGAGAACAGAAGGAATATAACCAACTTGCTCAGTAAACTAAACCTGATAAGTATCGAGCAGCGTTCACTGCACAGTTTATACTGTAAAATGAACACAGTTGTGTCTCATTAGCTGAACAGTAAGCAGTGTTAAACGTAGACTGTCCTACAGACTAAAGTGCCTCACATGAACTCTCTTGTGCTGTTTCTTGATCTTGTTAACATGTAGGCCCTTTTCACGTTCGAGGATTCTCACTCCTGTCAGCACGTAATTTCTTTTCCAGTTGAACCAAACATGCAGTCCAGCTTTAAGGCGTTCCTCAGAATCACACCTCCAAATCTCTTCCATACATCTCTGACCAGGCTCGCTAGGTTAGCGGAGTTAGGTCACTAGGTTAGCTGAGTTAGCAGGCTATGGCAAAGTAACTTTCACTCGAAGTCAAAAACGTAATTTTGGAAGAACAGCCCATATCTTTTGTTCTTCCCAGTGTGTGTTGTGTGTGTTTATTCTTTTATAAATCGGTTTACATCACTGAGATATTCTGAAGACTGTGATTCGCCTCACTTTGCTGATTTGAAACGGCCAGCAGGCTAACCAGATGGTTGGTGGTGTTAGCTGTTTTGTTACCATTTTCTCTTAATGGCATCGTATTGTGAAAAAGGTCCATTAAACGTTCATTCCTTCTCACATTTCTTTGCACATTTTTTGTCATATTAGGCATTTCACAGATACATAGTATAATGATGTATTAACTTAGGCGTTTGCTAAGCGGCATTAAAACACTGCAGAAGGAATAAACTGCACTGGGAGACCCCCCCTACTGGCTGCACTGCTGGTTATCATTAACTAACTCTTTTAAACTGGTTTATTCTTTAGTGTTGATGCCGAAACAGATTGGATTTGACCATGGCAACATTTTTTGTAACACTTAAGATAAAAAATCAGTGACTGTGTACACATTTACTTATCCGCTAATTTAAAAAATCTAATGTTATGGAGCAACCAACCCCCCCAAAAGCCCTATACCATCCACCTCATATCCCCCCGAGCCCTGCCCACTGAAATCTCACTCTAATAAAAATGTCAACGTTCATACCATACCATAGATAACATCTAGGCCAATCTGAAGTACTGTAGCACAGCTAACATACCTTGCTAGCTAATTTTAGTTAGCTAACTAAGTCCTGTATGTTCCAATGCTACAGAGGATAATGATTTTGTTTGGAGGATAATAAGTTACCCCAGAGCGTTCTAAGTCTGTATGCAGTTAGCACGCTTCTAAGTGGATTTGAAGCTTCAGTTACATGTTAGCTACATTAGCTTTGTAGCTCCAGTGCTAAAGGTAAAGAAGCAAACATATTTTGGCTCATCGACTACATTTAGGGTGAGGGAGGAGGGTCGCTGTCAATCAGTTTTCTTGGAAAAGTATCACTAGCAAGTTGTGTTAGCATGTTATTAAGTGGTGGTGATGCTGCGGTTATTGTTCAGTTCAGTGAGGAGATGTTCAGAAACACTAGTGTAATTGATGGCAGCTCTAAGCATTTTGAGACAGAAACTCGCAGACGCGCTAGAAACCATTTAAATCTATGAACTTTCTCGGCCGTTAAGTGGACGCCTCTGTTAGCCGTTAGCTGTGTTGGCGAGAGGGAGGCAGTGTTGTGTTCAGTGTGAATGTTTCAAATGAACCGTACTGTAGGTGATGGACTCGTGCCTAATTATTATCGTGAATTATCGTCATTTTGGAGAATGCACTAATAAAGAGTTTAGTGTTGCGATGTTTACATGAAATAAAAACAAGCAAAAAAGAGAACCCTGGTTTACATGAGTTACCAGCTATAGGGCCAAACCATGAAGTGAAATTATTTAATATAAAAAGGTGAAAAAAGACTCTAACAATGTGAGTAAAATTGATTGTTTTTATTTACTATGTTAAAAATGGATCTTGCAGTACCACAACTGGATTTGCGAGTGAAACTGAGAGTAATGAAAATAGTTGACGCTGTCAAAAGTTGGTGCACTTTAAGCTCACATGCGCAGAATTGTGTAGCATCTAAGCATGTAGGACTAAATTGGGACTAATGGGACAAATTAGGACTAAAGAAAGAGAGTTTTTGTGATCGGGCCCTGGTTGCTAAGCTAAACACGGAGATGCAACTAATGGTAACAAGTGGATGGATTGAGCAAGTAACAGTAGCAAGTAACATGGATTGAGCCACTTTTCAAATATGAGACTCTGGGTGTTAATTTTATTATAATTAGGACTTCATTCTGGATATTAATTGAATTATAATACTTAATTTTATTAAACCTTCATTCCGGAGGTTAATTTTAGTGTCCGATTTGAACAGACGTTTATCCTGCAAGAGCTTCACAACTTCTGACATCATCCACTGTTTTGGTCACTCTGCTGTGTTTGTGGTGAATATTCAGCCTTCTGTGCGATTGTGTGTGTGTGTGTGTGTGTGTGTTTCTGCTACTTTTTTATCGGCCGATGTGTGTCGTTGTTGCCTTCAGTCTGTTTCTACCTCTCTATCTCTCTCCTTTTTCTACCTTTGTATGTGTATGTCTCTCTCTCTCTCTCTCTCTCTCTCTCTCTCTCTCTCTCTCTCTCTCTCTCTCAGTGCTCGAATAAAACTCAGACTTTCAGCCTCTCTGTATCACTGAGTCTTACTCTGAACGACATTCATCCGAGCGTTATTATGGGTCACTAAAACTAACCTCTAAAATAAAAACTAACAGTGAAAAACAGTGGAAAATGTGATCATCAAAACTATAACATCCACTGCAAAACCTAATTTAAACAGAATTACTGAGACTGAACTTTTAGTCTTTGTTTAGGAGTGTATTTCTATGTTTGATCTTTCAGGAAAGCTGGAGCCCAGCAGAGTTCCATCTACTGTTAATTGTATTCCACTTATCAAATCCTTGCTATTACATTGTTCATTATAATACCAAAACTAAATAAAAGCTAAAACGATTACTACTAAAAATTATTATTGCTTAAACTAATTGAAACTGAACTGAAAACTATAAAACTAACTGAAATTAAAATGGAAACTAAAACTGAATACTAAAACTACCTGAAAATAAATTGAAAACTAAAACTGATTGCAGCTAAATTCAGAACTAAAACTAAAGTGAAAAGTAAAACTGACTGAAAACTTGACTGAAAACTAAACTAAAATCTAAACCTGAAACTAAACTGAAAACTAAAACTGAAACTAAACCGAAAACTAAAACTGAAACTAAACTGAAAACTAAAACTAAACCGAAAACAAAAACTGGAACTACACAGAACCTTAAAACTAAACTGAAAACTAAAACTAAACAGAAAACTAAAAACTAACTGAAAATAAACTAAAAACTAAACCAAAAACTAAAACTGAAAATAAACCCGAAAACTAAAACTAAATGGAAAAACTAAAACTTAAACTAAGATGAAAACTAAAACTGACTAAAAATAAACTAAAACTAAACCAAAAACTAAAACTGAAACTTTCTGAAGAACTAAAATTAGCTGACACTAAACTAAAAAGTAAAACAAACTAAACTGAAAACAAAAACTGACAGAAACTAATTAAATAACTAATTGACTTTCTGTATATTACCATAATTTTCAGACTATTGCGCGCACCTGAATATAAGCCGCAACCACTAACTTTAAAAAGACAAAAAAAATTGAACATATATAGGCTGCGCTTGTCTATAAGCCCCAGGTGTCCACGTTGTAACATGAGATATTTACACACAAAGATGTTACACAGAAAGATTTTTTTTACAGTGCCTGTAACACGGCTGGTTAAAAAAAAAATACAGTAGCCTACCAGGAATTGTTTTGGCTTTCAGTCAGATCTGCACGGTGGAAACACCTTGGCCGTCTGCTCTCTGTGTGTTCACCCAGTCTTCAAGAACGTTTTCAAGTTTGGGCCATCTGCTTTTCTTACCTTTGAAAGCTTCTGTTGTCTTTTTGCATTGAGTCAGTTCTTCACGCTGCCGTCTCCAACGTCTCACCATCGATTCATTGATGCCAAGCTTACGTGCAGCAGCTCTATTTCCTTCTTCGACAGCCAGATCGATCACCTTTAACTTGAAAGCTGCATCATATGTATTTCTTCGTGTGTTTTCCATGATGAGGGTGTGTGCATGAAGTGCAAAGTGACTGATCTGAAGAATTTAGTGTGAGTGCGTTTGATTTAATTCGAACAGTTTCATTGGTCCACTGTGATGTGTTCGGTAATTTCATTGGTCTGATGTGACGAGGCTTAATGTTTTGGTGGCATGAAGCTCGTTAGCCCGTAAAAATCCATAAATTAGCCCCATCATTGTTTAAGCCGCAGCGTTCAAAGCGTGTGAAAAAAGTAGCGGCTTATAATCCGGAAATTACGGTAAATAAACTTAATTCATTTCATTAGAGCATTCATTTTGAATGTTCTACAGCTTTCTCAATCAGAATCTTCTTCACTTCTCTTTATCGTTCTTACATTTCTACAGTTTTATTAACAGCTTGAAAGCTCTGAAGATGCTCTGGACGAGCAGATTATAGTCATTTAAATGAGTATAAAACCAGATTAAATGTCTATTCTAAAACATTTTGAACTGTAGTGTGTAATATAAAAGTGTTTGTTACTCTAAATGACAGCAGTAGAAGAATTTTAAATATTCACTATCATCATGAAACTAATCAGCACTGATTCTCTGAGAAGGTCCATTTCAGCAGGTTCCTCAGTCAGGTTCTGATTAATCGTGATGGCTCCAGTCATAGTGAGCGAGTGAGTTAGAGGTTCACACTGTTACTGTTCACTGATTTTGGTTCTGATTTAATGGTTCTTCCCTCAGTGGAGGATCTGGAGCGCAACGATGGATCTGCAGAGAGGCCGTACTTCATGTCCCAGAACCTCCTCAGCACGCTGAAGAAACCCAACGAGAAGGTCAAAACCGCCTGGACGACGGAATAAACCAGAGAGAAGGACAAAGACAAAGGAGGAAAGCAGGAGAAGAAAGTGGGAGAACTCTGTGATCAGAGATGGGTTTATTTGTATTAACTGTGTGAACTTCAGTCAGGTCACTTTATAGTTCATTCTGACCAGGTGGTTCAGGGAGTGCAGTGTATTGCAGAGTATTGCAGAGTATTGGGCTGTTTCATTGTTACTGAGTATTAAATTTGCATTTTGAGGTTAAATTCTTTTATACACGTCTGTTTTGACTGTATATTTGGTTTGTTTACCTTTTTCTCACATGTTGTTTGTGTTTTAATGCCTGCAGTCCAGTCTGAGTTTACCTTACAGCAGCCTCGCAACACCAGTATTTAATTTCAGTATGTAATCTATATGTATATTGATAATCTGTAGGTTAGGAGTGATTGATCAGGCCGCTGAACTCATGATCATGAAAGTAAGGTAGGTAATGTAAGTAAGGAGGTAATGTTCACACTATTGATAAAAAGTGTATAAAAGACAGCAGTTCTGAAAACATCGTGAACATTTAAAAAAAAAATTATTAATGTTATTATTGTTGTAATTATTCTTCTTAAATAAATATTTGTTTAATGTTAGATTTGGGTGAAACCTGTGTGTCTCAAGCTGTTCACTGATTGGCTGGTTTTCGGGAATGGCTGGGGTTTTGGCGCATCCACAACAGAAGAAAGAGTTGCCAAGACAACAAACAAAAAAATGCAGCAGTGAAGCCTGGACTGCAACTTAAAGATTATAAAGATCATGAAAAACATAAAATATTTAATAATGCTGGCCACTTTCAGCTCAGACCCCTCCCTTCGTTATCCTGTCATCCCTCATCCCACGCCTTCCTTCATCCCCCCTTCTTTCCTCTTCTTGTTTTCTGTACATCTATTTTTCTCTCTCTCCTTTTACTCCCTTTTTCATCCCCTCCATACCTGCCACCTCAATAAATCGCACCTCCATGTTCCATGTTACCTGCTTCACCAACCCAGTCCTTGCCTGCTTCATTCTTTCATTGCTTCATTGCCTTTAACTGTTCCATTGTCCTCGATGCCTCCTCCTATTCCTTCCAACCTGCCCCCACTTCTCCTCTCGCCTCCTTCTGTCAATCCTGAAGCTTCCGGGCTTGCCCTCTTTCCCATCTACTGGAACATTGTCTGACCTGTCTTCTCTTCTAGACAACACCCATCACTGCATGTTCTCGCCTCCAGCTGTGGATGGGGAGGAATTCTGCTTCTCTGAAGTAACCGCATGCCTACTTGCCATGATGCTGTGACCCAATGGCAAACCTAATAGGCACACGTCATTTGTCGCGAAAGTCTCAAGCCAAAAACAGTGGTCTGGTTGGCTCATTCAAGTCATTCAGCCCTGCCTTTGGGGACAGATTGCCTCCACCCACTCCTACAGGTGCTACCAGAATCTGGAACCACATCATTATCTCTTCAAGTATCATACACCCCCCCTTACTACCCAGCGTTCTTATGTAATCACCTGTTGTCTCGTCTTTCCATACCTACAAGTGACTCCATTGGCCACTCGCAGCACTGCAGCACGGGACAAGTGCACCACTTCACTGGATGTCACCAGGTCCTTCTATCACTCTCCATTCTACTACTCATCCATGGACCTGGCCGACTTTCACCATCTCTGTACTCCAATCCGCTAAACTTCAACTCCATCAGCCTGTGTCCCTGGGACCCTATTGCCCTCCTAGTCATTTCGGACACCCTTTGCTTTCGCTGATTTGACTGCTCTCTCATCCACAAGTTCTCAGTCCTGGGAACCTTGTCCATCCACTGTCACTCACTTTTTTGGGGGATTGAATTCCAAGCAGGTGATCCTCATCTGGTTCTTCACTGGCAAGGCCTCCACACTGGGGGATTTTGCACACATGGAGGTGAACAAGAAGAAACTGACCATAATGTTCATCCAGGCCAGAGGAACATCACTCAGAGGAATCACGTTTCAGCTTTAGGTTTGGTTGCAGTTGTGCCGAATGCCACAAGAGGGCAGCAGTAGATCAGACAGAGTAGTTCAGTTTAAATGCCCACAGCAGCTGGTGGTATCTTTACTTTGTAAGTTTCTGAGCTCAAATCAAGTCCTGCAGGTTTGGCGTCTATTTTAATGTTAATTTAAGTAATTTGATTTATGCTTTCACATTGTGTAGGTGGGTTGTGTTGGAAAAGTGAATGCAGCTGTGTGGTAACTTTGGAAAATGGCTGTTAAAATTAATTGCATTTAGTATTTCTGTGTATTGTTCTCTAGTTTGTTTAGTGGCAGGTTTAAGATAGCATAGTTGTCTAATAATTACTGTTATTATTATCATTATTATTATTTAATGCAAATGTTTCTCATTATTTTAGGTGTGTTAGATACTAATGTCCAACTCTTCTTTACTCTAAACCTGAAAGGGCCTATGTAAAAACATGGAAAAACAGTTCTATTTTGAATTAAACGTAGAAGTTTAACTCCGTCCATTCAGCCTACAGCAGTTTAGCCCCACCCATTCAACCTACAGCAGTTTAATCCCACCCATTCAGCCTACAGCAGTTTAGCCCCACCCATTCAGCCTACAGCAGTTTAGCCCCACCCATTCAGCCTACAGCAGTTTAGCCCCACCCATTCAGCCTACAGCAGTTTAGCCCCACTCATTCAGCCTACAGCAGTTTAGCCCCACTCATTCAGCAGACACCTTTTTAGCTTCACCCATTAAAACTAAAGTTATAAGGAGTGTTTCAACTCTGAGTGCTCTTTAAAAGATGCACAGCCAATCAGAATGCAGTTTTGAAAAATGCAACTTTTCAACTTAAAGAAATGAGGCCTAAAACTTTGAAATACACATTTAATTTAGCAAATGAAAAACACAACTTATTGATCTCCTAAGATAACCTGTCCCTAGTAGTGTGGCCTTTTTGATTAGGTTAATTTTACCTGTGTGGGGCTGGAGTAAGCTGGACTATCCCACCAAGTCTTGTTTACAGTTTTCCACCAGAGGGGGAATTTCACTTGGAATAGAGCAGGAAATTATGGAGTATTGCTTATTCCCAAATATTTAAATCCAGGTTTTTGCACATTTGAAGGGCGTACTGTTGTGGCAGTGAGTGAACGCCGAAGTTTATAGGAAAATAATACTTATTTGAAAATATAATTTATAGCCTGAGACGGACCGTAACTTATCCTGTATGTTGAGTATATGTGGAAGGGAGCAGCCTGGGTTACCAGCATACATCATACAAGATCATCAGCACATACAGAGATCTGTAACATTTTGCACATTTATGTTCACTTTGTTTCTTCAGTTAACCTCGACCTTTTGCTATATGCCATGTCATTTTAGTTCTGTTTCTTTATGAACACCCTGCGACTTTGCAAGTTCTCCCACTTAGAAATCATGGAGGGGTCTGAAATGTTCATCTTAGGTGCATGTCCACTGTGAGAGACATAACCTAAAAAAAAAAAAAAATCTGGAAATCACAATGTATGATTTTTTAATAATTTATTTGCTGCAAATAAGTATTTGAACACCTGTCTGGACCAGCCCACCACTACCACTGGATGTCACCATGTCCTTCTATCACTCTCCATTCTACGTTTCATCCATGGACCTGGACCCTTTCACTATCTCACCATCTCCAACTCCATCAGTCTCACTTTTAGTATTCTACCACAGCAGCTCTCCTCCGTTTCACATCCTCATTCACCTGCTTGAGCCTCTGCATGGTCCACCCTCTTCCTGGCCCCATCTCTCATCTTCCTCATGTCTGATGCTTCACTATACTTCCGGATGCTGTTGTTTCTCAGGCCTCTCCTGTGCAACAGCTTGAACAGGCATGACTGCCTCTCTTCTTTAACCGCTCCCACTCCCTGTCCACTGGGTCACCGTTGCATCATGCTGCAGAGGAAACCCCCCTCAGTATCCCCCCATTCCCTCTCAGATTGCTCCACCATCCATTTGTAAAGATGTTGCAATGTCCCCGGGACCCTGCTGCCCTCCTAGTCATTTCAGCCACACTTCCACCCTCGCTGATTTGACTGCTCTCTCATCCCCTCAAGTTGTCAGTCCTGGGAACCTTGTCCATCCACCATCACTCACCTTTTTGGAGGCTTGCATTCCGAGCAGGTGATCCTCACCCACAAGCATAATTGAAATTGAAGCTTAACACAAGTTCTACCAGGGAGACTCCAATGCTACACAAAATGCACATATCTAACTTTTCCATGTTTTCAGGTGAGTGTATGGGGTCTAGTATCTATTGATTTATCTTTAGTTATGACTAAACACTGACCACCTTTCTGTGTGGAATTTGCGTGTGTGTGTGTGTGTGTGTGTGTGTCTGTGTGTATCTGCCCTGTGATGGACTGGTGGCCCACACTGTGGACTGTGATTCCTGCTTTCCACCCAGTAAGCGCTGGGATAGAATGATGAGTGAGTCAATGAGTGACTAAACAGGTTATTGCTAAATCTAACAATGAAGTACAGATTCAGAGAGGACACCACACAGAGTCACTCAGCATAGTCTATTATGAAGTCAGATTAACCATTAAGATTTTCTATTTTCCAGTATTATTCATCAGTCTTAATCATCCTTCCAAATTATTATGCAATGCGTAATGTAAATATGTAAACACCAAAGAAAATCTCTGATTTTCTGACATTGTGCCTTACTGTGCGCCTGTAAAGCGTGCTGCAGGTTCTAGATGCACATTTTGTTAAGTTCAGGATCAGTATCATGCCGTACCAGTATAAGCATCAGATGTTTACCCACGCTCAAATCTGACCTGCTTCCACAGACATTTGATTATTAAGTCAAGTGTTTACAAACAATGTGAACTCTGTGCTGACTACAACAGTCCAATAACGTTATAATCTTGTGCCCATTTAAGGTACCAAAGTGGTTTCGCCTTCTGCATGTGCAGCCAGACTTGTTTCAAAACAGGAAACCATCTATAGGTCACACTGGTGTCCATATAGCTCTAAGACATGTGACGTGCCCCAGTTTTGGTGAAAGGAGAGCGTGTGTGTGTCTTTGGGCTGGGAGGGCTAGTGAAAGTGTCTGTTGAGAACCCAGAGGAAAAATATCCTTCTTAAGATCATCTCAGAGAAATAATGCAGATCTTAATACTATAATAATGATCACTGATTTCTGAATTCTTTCTCCTCATGAGAAAAGAGGAGATTAACATCAGCATCTCACTGTAAGAAGATCTATGAAAACCCTGAGTTCTCCTTCTACACTGAAGTTGAGTTTTGTGATCTAGAACAGAGTCATAAAGTTCCCCTCAGAGCAGCTAGACCCGACTCTGAGACTGTCTAGAGTAATAAAGTTCCCCTCAGAGCAACTAGTCCCAACTCTGAGACTGTCGAGAGTAATAAAGTTCCCCTCAGAGCAGCTAGTCCCAACTCTGAGACTGTCTAGAGTAATAAAGTTCCCCTCAGAGCAACTAGTCCCAACGCTGAGACTGTCTAGAGTAATAAAGTTCCCCTCAGAGCAGCTAGTCCCAACTCTGAGACTGTCTAGAGTAATAAAGTTCCCCTCAGAGCAGCTAGACCCAACTCTGAGACTGTCTACAGTAATAAAGTTCTGTGCTAGTTAGAGGTGTTTGTCCATTAGTCACTGTCTGATAGTTTGACCTGTGCTTTTAGCCTGTAAATCTTACGACAGATAAAAGAGCAGACAGACACTAAACGGAGCAGGTAATGGCCATGGCTGCATAGGAGGTGTGGGCACAAAAGAGCCTTAAAAGCAGATGAATAGTTGTGACTCTTAGCTGGGAGCTGTGTATATGTGCTTAATGGGCTCTGCTGTGATTCAACAAACAAAGCTCTTGTCTACAGCTACGTTTTCTGTGACTTCTAAACACACTGAACCAGTTACTGACTCACTCTTATTTTTTGCAGTTATCAGATTATTCAGCAAAATGTAAACACACTGATTGTTCCTTTGTCATTGTTTTTTTTAATGAAAAATAAAGATGGATGAAGAGTTAGCATTATAGCATCCTGCTACTGGTTAGTGAGAAGCTGTGGATGCATGGGAGGCATGTAGTTTAATCGCTACAGCTGCAAGTAAAGAGACCTAAAAGCATGTACATAGTTGTGACCTTTAGTTTGGGTCTGTGTATATGTGCTTAATGACTGATGACCTGCCTGCAGTCCCAGCCATTTGAAGCACTGGCAGTGGTTCTTACCACTGCATGATTAAATAAAAGAGCTTCTTTCTAAAGCGCTATGTTTCCTGTGTCTTTTTAAAGGTAAAAACAGGCACAGCAAGGTTCATCAGCAAACCCCAGCTGGAAGATGGCAAGGTGAGGCTGGAGGCCAGAGTCCGTGTGGGAAGGCCTGGTGACAGGCCTGATAGCGAGCCCTGCACAGAGAGGCTGGAGACTAGAAGCAGTGTGCATGGCCAAGGGTCAGGCTCAGTGGTGTCTCAGTGGGTGACATGGTGGGTGATGGAGATAGTGGAGAGGGGTGCGCTGCTGCTGTTGCCACCTCTCCAAATAGTGCAAGGAGTGATGGTGCAAGCTGTGAGGAGAATCGCTCTGCTTGGGAGGAATACGCAGAGCTCGGCCTCTCTCCGCTCCGGTGCTCCTGGGAAAAAGGCCATGCCCCTGAGGAAGAACCAACAGCACATGCAGCATAGACAGTGGCCATTCTATTAGGGGCAGTCATGGGCTGGATGTTGGGGAACCAGCCTCCTGACCGGAAGGTTGCCAGTTCAATCCCCAGAGACGACAGCACACGACTGAGGTGTCCTTAAGCAAGGCACCTAAACCCCAACTGCTCCCCGGATTGGGCTGCACACTGCTCCGGGCAAGTGTGCTCACTGCCCCCTAGTGTGTGTGTGTGTGTGTGTGTGTGTGTGTTTGTATGTGTGTGCTCACTAGAGTGTATGTGGTGTTTCACTTCACAAATGGGTTAAATGTGGAGATGACATTTCCCCGTTGTGGGACTAATAAGGGTCACTTAATCTTAATCTATATACCCCAGAGCCTGCGAGGGGGTACACTGTGCTCCCACACACCTCAGGGTCTCTACTTGCACTCTGTGGGGTTGCCGGGGTGGCTCTTCAGAAAATGGAGAGCAATAAAGCGTTCCACTACTGGCTAGCGTGAAGGCATGTAGGAGGCCATACATACAAGGGAAGCGCCGCAGCTGTGATATGAACAACTTGTGACTGTTAGTGTGGAGCTGTGTAGATGCATTTAATAGTCTATGTTGTGCTGGGTGTGGGCTGCTTAGTTAGGTAATAGTGCAGTGGTGGTGCCTAGTGCAGTGAGAGCTGTATGGATATTTAACAAAAGCTCCAATCTAAAGTGCTACATTTGCTGCACCTTCTCCCTCTGTGCTGACACTGCTGAACCACGGATGTGGGTTGCTATAGGGTTTAAGCAATCTAGAGGCCACATGTTTACGTCTCATTCTCTCACTCTCACGTCACATTCAACATTTCTCATTTGTGCTTTCAAGGTTCTTCTCAAAAATCATACCCACAGAGAGAATGCATGAAACTGGAAGCTGCTAATGTTTCTGGGAATGCGCAGTGGTGGACGAAGTACTTGAGTTAGAGTGGAGATACCCACAGAGGACCCAGGTAAAATATTACCCAAGTAAAATACAAGTCCTCCCTTTAAACCTCCATTTGAGTAAAAGCACCAAAGTATTTGCCTTCAAATTACTGAAGTATCGGAAGTAAAAGCACTAAAAGATTAATTATGACTCTAATGTCCAACAAGACTCTTTCTTCGTTAACTTTAGGTGAAAATACTCCAATGTTACTCTTGGTAAACCAAACTTTTAGTAGAATATCATTAATTAGTCTGAGGCTGATGTCTATTAGAATTATCATAAGCACAAAACGCTGAAGGCAAACAATTTCCATTAGGTAGAACCGAGTGGCTCTGAAATAACCTTTTATAAACAAGCAAAGTCTCAGTTTAGGTTTTGTTTGCAACTTAGTTACAAGTTTAAGTTTAATAAAAACTGGCTTTAAACTCAGGATCACAGATGAGCTCCTTTACTATGTTGATCTGTAGGCGTCTGTTCATAAACATGAATCAGCCAAAACTAATTTACTATAAAATGAAATGGTGTTTGTAGAAATTCAGAAAAAAGCTGCGTCAGTCTCGACTGCATATGTGGACATATTTCTATATTGAGCTCTATTTACACAAAGTTAGGTTAGTTCATCATTTATGTTAAACAGACTCTGCCAAAGTTTTACGCTGCTGCGCTGACGCTGAACTGTGTGCTGCACTGGGTCGGTATGACCAACAGGTCAAAACCAGCTCTAAACAAAGTGACCGCTGGGCCCTGATTGGTGGGCTTACTTCACACTTCTTTGTTTTGACACGTTGTGTTTTTATACATACATATGCCAAAAGGATGACAGATTTCACAAAATGTAGTGGAGTAAAAAGTCAGATTTTTTTACTTTGAAATGTAGTGGAGTGAAAGTAAAAAGTCGCCCAAAATAGAAATACTTGAGTAAAGTACACATACACTAAAAATGACTTAAGTACAGTAACTAGTTACATTTATACATTTACTTAGCTATTGTCCACCAATGGAAGGCACAACCAAAAGTTTGCAAGCTAGCCCACCTGTCTGTAGCTGCCTGTCACTCATTCATTCGTTTTTCCTCACAACAACATTGAGTGCATTTACACACATAATCTGATCACTATTGGACTTTGCAGTTATCTGCTTATTCAAATGGGTGCATAAACAGCCCACTCTGATTGAGGTCTAGAAATCTGGTAACGGAAGCTGGATTGGAACTCATAAATGAGAGTTCTCAGTGCAAGTGTACTCTTACTCACATTTCTTTTATTTCTCTGAGCCTGCGCATGTGTGAAAACAGCAAGCAGTGCTAAACACAGCACCTGAAAGACACAGCACAACACTTTAGGAGCAACGCTGAAAGTGACCATACACTCGCAAACTGAACAGTCTTCTAGATGATGTATGTTCACAGTTTCAGCTAAGATCACTCAATGTTTTAAAAATGCTGATCATGACATTTTAGACTTATGTTGCGTTTACGTCAAGTCTAATTCTGTGAGTTTATTGGCTGGTTAGGAAAATCTGATTACTGCCTGACTCGTGTAAACCCAGAGTTTCCACATTATCCATTCACCCAGAGCATGAAAGTTGCAGTTGTCAGATTACTGAATGCATGTATTGAGTGCGTGTTGCTTGGTCATTGCTTTGTCTGTCCATCTGTTCATTCGTCCCTTTGTGTGTATGTCTGTCTTTTCAGTCGTGATGTTTTTGTCCAGTTACTGCCACATAAAAGCTGTTTTATTGTAATGATTTGTATAATATAATGTTTATAAGATATAAGTGATACTTTTTTGATCCCACAACAAGGGAAATTCCACCTCTGCATTTAACCCATCCGTGAAGTGAAACACCACATACACACCAGTGAACACACACACCAGGGGGCAGTGAGCACACTTGCCCAGAGCGGTGGGCAGCTCTATCCACGGCGCCCGGGGAGCAGTTGGGGGGTTAGGTGTCTTGCTCAAGGACACCTCAGTCATGGACTGTCGGCCCTGGGGATCGAACCGGCAACCTTCCGGTCACAGGGCCAGCTCCCTAACGTCCAGCCCACGATAATATATAATAATTATAAGATATAATTTATCACTGCTGTGATTCAACTCTCTTGCCTGACTCGCTGTGTTTCCTGTGTCTTCTCACGCTGCACATATGCCACGGTACAAAACCACAGATGAGGTTACTATAGGGGTGAAACTAAACAAAAAAGTCTAACAGCTCTCACACATTCAGATCTCAATCTCTTGCTCTCACGCCACACTCGGTAGTTCTCATGCTTATTTCCATCTTACCTCAAAAAGACCCACCCACAATGAAGATGCAGGGAACTGAGAACTGCCAAGTTGTGATGTTTCCAGCAATACAGTCACATAGTGTTAGCCAGTTGATTTAGATACAGCAAAATATTCTTCAAATTTTGTTAATCATGTTTCAATCTTGTTCTTGCATGTAAACAGCAAACATGTACTAATTAAATCCACTGAATAATGTTCCAATGGCCAATAAGTGACTGAGATTCCACCATATTTCGCTCCTCTCGATGCAAACGGGCCCGTCCTAATCTTCTCTTTGAGGCACAGTGTTTATTCAAAACTAGAGATATTTCACAGAGCTAATTGGATTTATATTATATGTCATAGTGTAACATGGAAAAACAAAAATGAGTGCTGAGTTGGTGGTAAGACTGTTGCTTGAGGCCATTCCTTCAGATTCTTCATGTAGTGAGAGTGAGAGCAGTGAAAAGGATTATCAGGGAGATCGGGGCAGTTATGGAGTCCAGGGGAATAAAAAACGACAAAGGTAGGGAAAGTGACCAGGGCGGTGACCCAGTTGCAAATTCACACATTCTGTAAAGCAAGCAGTTTCTGAAAGACTAGACGACCTTGAGGGACGTCCATTGCTATGTGGTAACAGGTTTAGTGAGGGCCAAGACTAATTCTATTCATTCTAATTAAGACTGAAGACTGTCAGCTGACAGAAGAGCACAGTACACACCATACATATTAAGAGAGAAGCACAAATCTGAAGCTGCTCATCTCCCAATGTACAGCACATCAAGATGATGTGACAAGTGCAGCACTAAAAAGGGGTTGCACTGCAATTAGACAAAGAACTGATTTCATCTCAAAACAATGAAATCAGAGAGCGAGCGGAGTATTAAGTGAGAAATGTAAATGACATAGTCAGTGCCACTTAGTGCACAGTGGTTCCTCAAAAGAAACCACCTCAGAAATTACCTTTGACCCTGAACCTAAAAAATCTCACCCAAAATCTATTTTAGTTTAATGGCTTCAGAGTCAGAGTCCAAGAAACTGAAGCTAACCCAGCAGAACCAAAAGCTGGTGAGCTATTCCACCGGTCTGCCATGTCGGAACCTGAAGTTTGTATGAACACTGTTTGCTGAGTTTCCTCCGTTCTGCCATATTTTATATAATATATAATATATTTATAATATATTTATTTGCATATCCCATAATCCTCTGTGTTTGTGCAGATGAATTTATAAATAAAAAAAGGGCTGAAAACACCAGCACTGGCACAGTGGACACCACTGCCTTCGGAGGCACTGGGTGATTTAGCAGATGTTAGATAGCTGGCTTGATGCTCATTTAAAGACAGCTTGAAAATCGAGCACTGTGATCACCTGATTAGTGTGAGAGAACCAAACTTGATCATTACTGATTTTATGTCGTTACAACTCTAAGCCCAAATCTGAAGAAAGTCTAAACTGATCAAAGCGTGGACGTAAAAGAGGGTTTATTATTTATTCATATATTCATTTATTTTAATCCATGGTTAAATTCAGTCGTCTGGTCAGATGGGATGTTTTACTGATTTTCAACAAAACAATATAAAATACAAATTTGAGTGTGAATAAAACCGGAAGCTTCATTTCAAATACAAAATTTCAGTGTACACATGTTCTGTGTCATTTTTTCTGTCATCATCTCTGTCATGCTAAATTTAGATCTTGGAGATGAAGTTTTTTCAACTTAAGCTTGAACACAAACATGCCATCACAAGCAGTTTCCTGCCAGACAGGAGGTGGTGAGGAGGTTTTGCGAGTGCAGCAAGAAGAAATCAGTCCTCAGTGATGGCAAAGGAAAAATACGGTACACAGCTTTAATTTATACTTTAACTCATTTTCAAAAAAGGGTTGTAATAGTAAATGAAACAGCCTATAATGCTAAAGCTGAGACTGATGGAAATAACACAGCAGTTACACTGATAATGGAAGATGAGTGTTGGGTCTTATTGTCTTATTGTTTATATTGTTTCTGTTGTAGTGAGTTTGGTTCTGTGTATCTAGAGCTGTTCACTCAGAGGGGTTCTATTTAATGATTTAAGCAATCATGCAATATCACTCACACAGACCGGCTATCAGGCTGCATTAGAGCTCCCACTGCAGGGTTTATACTGTATTGATCACAGTATTGATCAGATACTGACACATTCAGATGAATGAATTAAAGTTTTTTGTTTTTCTCTGCAGGCGAACCCCGGACGTTTGACCCTAATTTTAAAGGGCCCATTCACAACAGGTGAGAGGGACTGTTATTCACTTCACTGATGCTGTTGTAACAGTTTATAACCTGTGCTTTAAGTCTGCTGTAAGAAGTATTTTCCTGTTTCGATTCTCATTTCTGTCAAATGTTTCTGCCTCATCTTTGGTGTTCTGGCAAATTGAGTTGATGAAACCTTGTCAAAATATCCTACCGTAGTGCATATTTATAGGTAACACTCTACATAAAAGTATGATGAGATTAGATATGTGAGATTTTAACAGCCTAAATCAGTTTATTGAATGTATTACTAGCATTAAAAGAATAATCAAGATATTTTGAGAGACTACATCAGCTTATCAGGGTGTTAGAAGGAATATTATGTTCGATTTGTACTGAATTAACATTTAAAACACAATAAAATGTTTGAAACGTCAAGTTACTACAATGCTCGGTAGGTCTACTCCATCATTAGGACACGTTGTTAGACCACTGGACACACCACTGACCACATGGTTGTAAAGTTACAATTTGAACAACAGTGTTGTCTGTTCAGTTATAAGCTGTTTCTAATTCAATTCTGATTTAACTCTAATTCTACATTAATTGAACTTTTTCTAATTCCATTGTTAATCAGTTGCAATTCTAAAATATTTCTAATTCAATTCTTATTCAGTTTTAATTCTGTTTCAATTCTGGTTCTAATTTAATTCTGAATCATTTGTAATTCAATTCTAATTCCATTGTAAAACAGCTCTAATTCGGGCATAATACTCCAGAGCCCATACTAAACAAATTATGCTTTTAATTTAATACCAGCAACCAGACTTGCAACACTGGTTAAGGTCCTCCAGACCAGCATTTTACAATAAAACAATTGTTTATTGTTTTGATGATTCTGTAAAGGTATGAGTTTTGTCATACACTGACTGGCCACTGCATTAAGTCCAGCTTGTACACGGGGAAGTGGACTTAATAAAGTGGCTGGATGGTCTACTCTATTAAAGTACAATTGACTGATGTTTGAATGCTATAAAATTAAACACTTTTTTGTTCATTGAGCTCAGCAACTCATTTATTGTTAGGAACTTGAGTAGAGGCTCTTCTGATTGACTGTGAAGACTATTTATGTTCAGTTAAAGAGCAGAACTGCACTGGCCTTTACATATGCTCACACACACACACACACACACACACACACACACACACACACAAACACACACACACACACACACACACACACACACACACACACACACACACACAGCTTAGCTCAGTGTGTACAATTCAAGTAGTGTATATAACTCAGCGCAGTGTGTATATCTCAGCACAAATTGTGTAACTCCGTGTAGTGTGTATAACTGAGCGCAGTGTGTATAACTTAGAACTGTGTGTGCAACTGCGCTGTGTGTATAAGGCAGCACTGTGTTATAACTCTGCGCTGTGTGTTTAGCTTATTGCAGTGTGTATAAGGCAGCACTGTGAGTATAGCTTAGTGCAGTGTGTATAACTCATTACTGTGTATATAACCCAGTTCAGTGTGTATAACTCTTCACTGTGTGCATAACTTAGTGCAGTGTGTATAACACAGTACTGTGCTATAACTCAAGTGCAGTGTGTATAACTCAGTACTGTGAGTATATCTTAGTGCAGTGTGTATAACTCAGTAATGTGAGTATAGCTTAGTGCAGTGTGTATAACTCAGTACTGTGAGTATAGCTTAGTGCAGTGTGTATAACTCAGTACTGTGAGTATAGCTTAGTGCAGTGTGTATAAATCAGTACTGTGAGTATAGCTTAGTGCAGTGTGTATAAATCAGTACTGTGAGTATAGCTTAGTGCAGTGTGTATAACTCAGTACTGTGAGTATAGCTTAGTGCAGTGTGTATAAATCAGTACCGTGAGTATAGCTTAGTGCAGTGTGTATAACTCAGTACTGTGAGTATAGCTTAGTGCAGTGTGTATAACTCAGTACTGTGAGTATAGCTTAGTGCAGTGTGTATAAATCAGTACTGTGAGTATAGCTTAGTGCAGTGTGTATAACTCAGTACTGTGCTATAACTCAAGTGCAGTGTGTATAACTCAGTACTGTGCTATAATTCAAGTGCAGTGTGTATAACTCAGTACTGTGAGTATAGCTTAGTGCAGTGTGTATAACTCAGTACTGTGAGTATAGCTTACTGCAGTGTGTATAACTCAGTACTGTGAGTATAGCTTAGTGCAGTGTGTATAACTCAGTACTGTAAGTATATCTTAGTGCAGTGTGTATAACTCAGTACTGTGAGTATATCTTAGTGCAGTGTGTATAACTCAGTACTGTGAGTATAGCTTAGTGCAGTGTGTATAACTCAGTACTGTGAGTATAGTTTAGTGCAGTGTGTATAACTCAGTACTGTGTGTATAACTCAGTACTGTGAGTATATCTTAGTGCAGTGTGTATAACTCAGTACTGTGAGTATAGCTTAGTGCAGTGTGTATAACTCAGTACTGTGAGTATAGCTTAGTGCAGTGTGTATAACTCAGTACTGTGAGTATAGCTTAGTGCAGTGTGTATAACTCAGTACTGTGAGTATAGCTTAGTGCAGTGTGTATAACTCAGTACTGTGTGTATAACTCAGTACTGTGAGTATATCTTAGTGCAGTGTGTATAACTCAGTACTGTGAGTATAGCTTAGTGCAGTGTGTATAACTCAGTACTGTGAGTATAGCTTAGTGCAGTGTGTATAACTCAGTACTGTGAGTATAGCTTAGTGCAGTGTGTATAACTCAGTACTGTGCTATAACTCAAGTGCAGTGTGTATAACTCAGTATTGTGCTATAACTCAAGTGCAATGTGTATAACTGAGCATAGTGTGTATAATCCAGCATATTGTGTAATTTGCTGTGTGTGTAGGAGCTGCACTGATGTTCTTTGCTGTCTGCTGTTCACTCTGGGCTTGCTGGGTTATCTAACAGTCGGATGTCTTGGTGAGTTTTGTCATCTGTAAAATAAATAAATCCTCTATCTCTATATATCTATCTAGCTATCTCTCTATCTATCTCTTCAGTGTACTTGAACTCTGAACTCATTTGAGCGGATGAAGAACTAAATTGTGAGTGAATAAACAATAGCGTAATAAACACTAACTAGAAAAGTGCCTTTCCTGTAGAAAATGCAGAGTGATTCAGCAGCTTAAGCAATGCCCAAACAGTTGCTAAGGTGTTTCCAAATTATTCTTATGCCAATTTAAGTGGTTGCCATTGAATTCCAGGTGGTTGCTAAGGTTTTGCTATGTCGTTGCAATTGTTCCCACATGGTTATCATGGTGTTTCAAATGAGTTTGTGTCATAATTATGTATGCACAAACTTCTGCACCCCATTCATTCTTTGTGGGGAAACAAATCGTAATTTAACAATAAAAGTACGAAATCAAAAATCTGTATAATAGCACACCATTAACCAAAAAATCTGGAATTGTCAGTACCTCAAAAACGGCAGGATGAGTTAGTGGACAAAAATCCAGCAGTCATAGGAAAAAAAAGTATTGCATCTAATAGCAATAGTGTTGCATGTTGCTTTGCCATGAGCAATCACTAATCATATACCAATCTGTACACAATTACAATCGTTATTAATGCCAACAACATACCCCTCCCATCCCCCACCACCCCCCAGCCTGGTTTCAGGGTGACCTGCGGAGGGTGATTCATCTCACAGACAGCAGGGGGCAGTTCTGTGGTCAGAAGGGAACCCCACTGGAGTGAGTGCATTAAACACACTCACAGTTACTCACTCACTTACTCACTCAGTCACATGTACACGCACACACACACGCGCACACACACACACACACACACACAGTTCAATTCAGTGAAAACATGAGTTCTCTGGCGAGCTCAGTCGATCCTCACTCTATGTGTGTGTATATGCAGGAAGAAGCCCTTGCTGTTTTATATAAATAGTCTGAAGTGTTTGAGTTTGACGGTGCTGCTGGAGTTCCAGTGTCCTACCACACAGGTAATACCCATTTACCCCAACATAAAGCTCTCAGTACCCAACCATATTACTCCACCCCACCTGCTCTGTGATTACACTGTGTTGCGGTCAGCCGAAATGCTGTGTGCAGCAGCAGTTATATTGTTATTGATGTGATATTGATATTGTGTGTGTGTGTGTGTGTGTGTGTGTAGATCTGTGTGGAGAAATGTCCAGAGCGGTTCCTGACGCTGGCGAATGCTAAACGGAACACAACAGACAAGCAGTACTACTCACAGTTCTGTAAGGAGGGAGTGAATATTGCACTGGTGAGTTAAACATACACACATTTACTGTCTACACACACACACACACACACACACACACACACACACACACACACGTTACTGAGAAAATACCCCTTACACATCTTACACAATTGAATACAGTTTACTTGAATTATTCAGTTATTGAGTTGATTAAATTGAGTAGAGGTGATTGAGTCTGTTGATTTGGTTGAGATGTGTTGAGTGGATTATATTCAGCTCTGTTAAGCTGATTGAGTTGTGTTGTGTTTGGTTGATTGAGTTGTGTTGAGTTGATAGTGTTGAGTGGTGTATAGATAATTGAGTTGTGCTGTGCTAAATGAATGGTTTTGTGTTTTATTGATTGATTTGTGTTGAGCTGTGATGTTGATTAAGTTGTGTTAATTGATTTGTTTTTAGTTGAACAGATTGAGTTATGATGAGTTGCGCAGAGATAATCGAGTTGTCTAGCGTTGTATTTTGTTAGATTGAGCTGTATTGAGATGATTGTGTTCAGTGGAGGTTACTGAGCTGTATTAAGTTGTGTTTATTTGATTGAGTTATTTTAAGTTGTGGAGATTTATTGAGATATGTTGAGTTGGTTGTTGTTGTGTTTGTTTGAGTGAGTTGTGTTCAGTTGATTGAGTTGTGTTCAATTAATTGAGTTATCTTGAGTTGATTGAAGTATGTTGACTTGTGTTCAGTTGATTGAGTTGTAGTGAGTTGATTGAATTTAGTTATGTGTAGTTGGATGAGTTGCATTGAGTTGCGTTTAGTTGATTGAATTTTGTTGAGTTTGGTTAGCCTTCCGCCCGATGACAGCTGGGATAGGCTCCAGCACTCCCCGCGACCCTGAGGGCGAAGTGGCTTAGAAGAAGTTAATTGAGGGGCATTGGGCTGTGTTATTTTTATTTGATTGAATTTTGTTTTGTCGGTTTGATTTGATGAGTTATATTATGTTGATTGGGTTGTGTTTAGATGATTGAGCTGTGTTGATTGAGGTTTGTTATATCGATTTGATTGAGTTTTGTTATGTTGGCTTGATAGAGATTTGAGTTGACTAAGCTGTGTAAAGTAGGGTTTACTTAACTCTGCTGAGTTGTTTATGGTGAGTTGTACATATTTGATTGAGTTGTATTTAATTGTTTGATTTGTGTTGGGATGATTGTGTTCTGGTTAGTTTATTGTAATGTGTTGATTGGTTTAGGTTTTTAGTTTTGTTGAGTTGTGTTGAGTTGAGGTGTGTTGAGTTTGTTGTTCGGTGCAACTGACATTGTTATTGTTGTTTCTTTTTATTTACAGCCGGATGTTGAACTCCTGAAAGACGAAATGTGTCCAGATATGATCTTTCCCAGCCAGCCTCGTGAGTTATTCAGTTCTGTATCAGCAACTTTGATCTGACCTGTTCATATGCTGATGGTGTGTGTGTGTGTGTGTGTGTGTGTGTGTGTGTGTGTGTGTGTGTGAATGTAGTTATGCACAGGTGTTTCCCAGTCCTGAAGGAAGTTGATAACACTACCATCAACATCCTCTTAAATGCTACAAGCAAGTCAGTCTGTGTGTGTGTATGTGTGTGTGCATATGAATGTCAGTGTTAAACTGTCAGTGAGAAGCTGAATACTTTTTTGTTTCTGCAGGGAGTCTAACCCTGTTAGAAAAGCTCAGGAGGTGGCCATGAAGATCTTTCAGGATTACACACAGTCCTGGCAGTGGATCCTGCTGTGAGACTCTCAGCCACTCTCAGACCAATTAACATCAGCATCACACACTCCAAAACACTGTATAACACTGTAAAAAAACTCAATAGGACTGCATAACTCTGTATACCACTAAACACTATACTGCAAAGCATTGTGTCACAGTGTATCATACTAACACACTGTATAACACCACCTAATGCTGCATAACACACTGTATGACGGTACAATACTGTATGTCTGTCTCTCTATCTGTCTGACTCTCTCTCTCTCTCTCTCTCTCTCTCTCTCTCTCTCAGTGGATTAGTAATGTCCATGGTGCTCAGCATGATCTTCATTGTTCTTCTGCGTTTTGTGGCTGGGGTTATAATCTGGGCGATAATCATCTCGGTCATCCTCGTTATTGGTTACGGTGAGGACGTTTCTTCTGCTGTAGATCAGACTATTTTCATACCCTAGTAAGAAAACGTCTTAGGATTTCCATTAAACGAAACAGTTGTGTCTACCAGTAAAATCAAACTGAAAATGAACTCAGCAGCATTCAGTGGGGTATGATGATGGTGCACAAAATCCCACCCCACTCATCTCTCTCTCTCTCTCTCTCTCTCCCTCTCCCTCTCCCTCTCTCTCTCCCTCTCCCTCTCCTGCTCTCTTGCTCTCTTGCTCTCTGTCAGGTACCCTCCACTGTTATATGCAGTACGCTGCTCTGAAAGGCCAAGCTGGATCAGATGTTACCATAAAGGATCTGGGTCTGCGGACAGATTTCTCCATCTACCTGCAGATCGAACAGACCTGGCTGGCCTTCAGTGAGTTTGCTACTATTATTATTTTAAATATTAGATTTACTATTATTATTATTATTATTATTATTATTATTATTATTACATATGGTGGTTAGCTCATCTTTCAGTCTGTGTGTGTTTCTCTCTCAGCAATTATCCTGGGTATCGTGGAGCTGGTGATCCTTCTCATCCTCATCTTCCTCAGAAAGAGAATCGTCATCGCAATCGCTCTCATTAAAGAGGCCAGCAGGTAAGCTCAGTAAGCTAACATTAGAGTTAGGCTACTAGTGTAAGATTATATCAATGATAATAACACAGTCTAGAGGCTGACCGTGTATCATACAGTCCCTCTTTTTGTGACAGTTTAGAGGGAGTGGTGATGAACTGCCTAAAGGTTTTTGATTAAATGCTGATAAATTTAGCATTTCCTCTGATTTGGAAGTCCAGTGCTGCTATATAAAGCCCCAAGGGCGTTCAGTTCATTGACTGGCTTTCAAAAATCTGCTGGCAAAAATGTGAGATTTCATGTTGTGTTTATGTCCTAAGTGAAAATAAGTTCATCCTTAACATCCTCTACAGATTCAGCATTAATACAATTATGAATTGATTGTAGTTATTATCATTAAAGTTGTGTTACTGTAATTTTCACCCCATTTATTTTTCAGGGCTCTGACTCATATGATGTCATCGCTATTCTACCCTCTGCTGACCTTTGCCCTCTTGTCTCTGTTGATCGCATACTGGGCCATAACCTCTTTGTATCCATCTCAGAGTTACACACACTCTTATAGCACCACAGACTCACCTCGCAGACACACCACCATGACTCTCGGTCACTTTCACTCAGCTAACAGAGAGACAGACAGAGAGATACATAAACAGATGGATAGACAGACAGTGACAAATGCATAGGTGGACAGACAGACAGACAGATGAATAGACAGACAGAAACACAGACATAGTACTGATAAAAGCTGCGTACAAGGTTTACATTTATATTACAAAGTAATCAAATGACTCAAAGTAATTAAACATAAATATAAAGTGCTCCTATAGAGGAACGTCCAGCTGATCCTTAACCGCCTCCTGCAGCTTCCTGTCCAATCAGCCGATCTATAAAGTTAAAGACACCACAGAGTGTAAATACTCCAACCAGACCTGCGACCCTCAGGTCAGTCTCTAGAAACACCTTTTAATAATATTATCAAGAATTGATAATAATAAAAAAATTATAATAATTTCTACAGTACACATACACACTATATTCTTCTTGTATTGTACCTTTTTCTTGTAAAGTTTGCGTTAATTTATATACTAATAATTTCTACATGATCATTTTCCAAATGTCTTACAAAATAACAGACTGTTTTTAGACTGAATATGGAGTCATATATGAAGTTCATGATGGGGATGTGATGCATGCAGAATGTATGCTGATTTGCACAAATAAATTCATATATATATGTATTTATATATATATATATATATATATATATATATATATATGCATACATACATACAAATATATATATATATATATATATATATATATATATACACAACCCCAATTCACATTGTGTAAAATACATTGTGTAAAACAGAAATAAAAACAGAATACGATGATTTGCAAATCCTTTTCAACCCGTATTCAATTGAATACACTACAAAGACGAGATATTTAATGTTCAAACGGATAAACTTTATTGTTTTTTGCAAATATTCACTCATTTTGAATTTGATGCCTGTAACACGTTCCAAACAGGTTGGGTCAGAGGCAACAAAAGACTGGGAAAGTTGAGGAATGCTCCAAAAACACCTGTTTGGAACATTCCACAGGTGTACAGGTTAATTGGAAACAGGTGAGTGTCATGAAAGGCTCGGGCAAGGACAAGCAAGGACGGGCGAGGTTCACCACTTCATGAACAACTGCGTGAGCAAATAGTCCAACAGTTTAAGAACAACGTTTCTCAACGTGCAATTGCAAGGAATTTAGGGATTTCATCATCTACAGTCCATAATATCATCAAAAGATTCAGAGGATCTGGAGAAATCTCTGCAAGTAAGCAGCAAGGCAGTGAATGCCCGAGACCTTCGATCCCTCAGGCAGCACCTCATTAAAAACCGACATCATTCTGTAACGGATATTCCCACATGGGCTCAGGAACACTTCAGAAAACCACTGTCAGTGAACTCAGTTCGTCGCTCCATCTACAAGTGCAAGTTAAAACTCTGCCATGCAAAGCGAAGCCACATATCAACACCACCCAGAAACGCCGCCGGCTTCTCTGGGCCTGAGCTCATCTGAGATGGACTGACACAGAGTGGAAAAGTGTCCTGTGGTCTGACGAGTCTGTTTTTGGAAATCATGGACGTCGTGTCCTCCGGGCCAAAGAGGAAAAGGACTGTCCGGATTATCAGCGCAAAGTTGAAGGCCAGCATCTCTGATGGTGTGGGGGTGTGTTAGTGCCCATGGCATGGGTAACCTACACATCTGTGAAGGCACCATTAATGCTGAAAGGTACATACAGGTTTTGGAGCAACATCTGCTGCCATCCAAGCAGCGGCTTTTTCAGGGACGTCCTGCTTATTTCAGCAAGACAACGCCAAGCCACATTCTGCACGTGTTTCATAGTAAAAGAGTGCGGGTACTAGACTGGCCTGCCTGCAGTCCAGACCGGTCTCCCATTGAAAATGTGTGGCACGTTATGAAGCGCAAAATACGACAACAGAGACCCCAGACTGCTGATCAACTGAAGCTGTACATCAAGCAAGAATGGGAAAGAATTCCACCTACAAAGCTTCAACAATTAGTGTCCTCAGTTCCCAAACATTTACTGAGTGTTGTTAAAAGGAAAGGTGATGTAACACAGTGGTAAACACGCCCCTGTCCCAACTTCTTTGGAACGTGTTGCAGGCATCAAATTCAAAATTAGTGAATATTTGCAAAAAACAATAAAGTTGATCCGTTTGAACATTAAATATCTTGTCTTTGTAGTGTATTCAACTGAATATGGGTTGAAAAGGATTTGCAAATCATCATGTTGTTTTTATTTATGTTTTGCACAATGTCCCAACTTCATTGGAATTGGGGTTGTATTTATATGCATTCTTTCTTTTTTCACAGACATTCAACAGCTCTGAAGCGTTCAAGCACTGCCCAGGTGCGAAATGTCTGTTTGCGTTCTTTGGCGGAGAGACGTTCCTCCATAAGCACCAGATCGTGTTTCAGGTCTATAACTTGTTCATGTTCTTCTGGTGTATGAACTTTGTGATTGCGCTGGGTCAGGTGACCCTGGCTGGGGCCTTTGCCTCCTACTACTGGGCGTTCAAGAAACCGGCTGACATCCCGACGTTCCCTGTCTTCTCCTCACTCGGACGGGCCCTCAGGTGTATTCACTATTCCTACTGTCCAACTCTGTTTAATAGCAACACAAAACGTGGTACAATAGTTAGCTAACCATTCAAATTTACAGTCTTAATCTTGAACCTACCAGAGCTGGTAAGCAGAAAACCAACTAAAATACATAGTACATAGTACATAAGTTGGCTTCTTATTTCAATTTTTCATCCCACCTTAAATGGTGCAGCAGTTACGATCTGACGCCTGCGCATCATTTAAGATGGGATGGAAAATCACACTAAGATACTGGCAAGTAAAAATAAACATGCCTGTGTGGTTTGTGGCACCATACATAGGCTATTAATACATTGTCACAGCTAAAAACAGGAGCACAAAATCAAGTGATTAGAGTGGATTAATGATGTTCTCTCTCTTTCCTTTAGGTATCATACTGGCTCAATGGCCTTCGGTTCTCTGATCCTCTCCATCATTCAGGTGATCAGGGTGATGCTGGAGTATCTTGAGAAGAAACTGAAATGTGAGCTGGAGTTTTTTCTGTCTCCTGTTTTCTGTCTTACAGTGAAATAACATGAGAAAGCAGCTCGTTTAAATGTGCGGTGCTTCATCAATGCTCAAAGGAGAAGCAGTAGGAGGCTACATGAACCTGTTAGCTAATGTTAGTGTATGTGTTTAGTGACTTTTGATATGGGCTCAGCTCACTTGGAACCTGGACAGAGGTGGTACCAGAAACAGTACCTGTTACCAGGTTTGTGAGTAGAGTTGAATCAGTCCAGCCTGTACCATAAGTGGAAAAGCGAGCTCAATTCCTGAGAATTCCTGCTTCATCCCAAACTGCACAGTAGCTCTGCTGTGCAAAATTGGTTCATATTCCATTAGAAGTGCACTCATCAGTATAGATGTACAGAAGTGTGTGGGTTGGGACGCTCTACAGCTGCTCTGCTCAGCTGCTCGTTAGCTGCTCATTAAACACCCCAAGACAAAATTTAACGTGTTTCCTGATTAAAGAAACATTTATTGAGGTAAAGTAATGCATTTATTAAGGTCAGCTGATGTTGACTTCGCATTCGCCAGCCACTTGTTCTACATTTAAGTCACCGCAGTGTAACTGCACCTCCATTTAAGGTGGAATGGAGAATTCCAATGAGAACCTGGTGAATAAGCAGCTGACTTCAGCTTTATGTCT